>NC_090871.1:66761486-66773986 GCF_036669935.1 Montipora foliosa | reverse complement strand
AGAGACCGCCTGTTAGGCGGCTTAGTGTTTTTTTTTTAGCAAAGTATCTCTACTACAATTTCTTTGCAAGAATGAACAAAATTTTTCGCTAAAGTAAAGCAAGTTGTCATAGTTTTCATAGAAACAATTATAATGGGTCTTGATTCGTCACGCATTCTACCATTAATTTTGCCCCAAGGGGCAAGGGCTCTCAACCTTCAAATCGAGGCGAAGTGTTTCCCTTATGTGAGGTCGCTTGGGTAAATTTTTAACTCGCCATCACAAAGTGTCTTGAACGGTTGTGACTAACTTGGAATTCACGGTAAGTTTTAATTTCATTTTACTTGCAAGAGCTAAAGAGGTATTGCAATCCGCAAGCCTCTGGTCATGGAAACTAGATTTCCGACTTTTGGTCTTATTTACGGGAGTTGACAATACAAAGATTAAGTGACGCTATGAGCCTCCCAGTTGTGACTGCAATTTTAGCAATTACGTAGGGAGGCCTGAAAAATTCAGGACTTCAATGGGATTTGAAGCCAAGACCTCGCGATGCCGATGCCACGCTCAAACCAACTAAGCTATAAAGCCACTTGGAGAAAATAAGATTAGTATACTACAAATGGGTAGTAAGACAACTAGAAGCACAGACGTGCGTGGTGACCGCAGTAGCTATGAGCTTTTTAGTTAGTACCGAAATGCATCATTCAGTTTAAAACGCAAGACATGAGCAACTGCTGTTGCTTATAGAGAATGGAACAACTATGTTAAATCTCAGAGCTTCTGCCTGAGAGACCGGGGCAGACTTGGAAATGAAGGTCGGCCGATTTCGCTTAAAATTGGTACACAAAGTACTTATGTCGACTTATGTAATATGCCAAAGTTTCAGCTTCAACGACTTTTTTTTAGCCGAGTTCTGGATATCAGCCCCTCAGGGGTCCCCAGAGGCTGATTTTCAGTGCACTGATTTTGGCCACTTTTAAATCTCTCTTTTAGCAACAGGAAATTAATTTCAGGCAAAAAACAAAACCATCTTTGTAAAGCTCTATCCTCAGGCTTTTATGGGTGAGAACATTAGCTCATGGAAATTTTTCGCTAGCCTGTGGCTGTTATCACAACTTGGTCATATTTGAAGCATATGTGAAGCAACCGGAAATGGCCTGTTTTTCAGACCAAATATTTTCCATGCCCATGTTTTATATCTTGAGGTCTTAGTATCCCTGCAAAGTTCAGCCCTTAGTTTAGTAATATCAAGAAAAAAATACTAAGGTTGAGGCTTTTTACTAAAAAAAAACTTACGAGAAGATGCCTAACCAGGCTACTTCCGGTTAAAGTTTTAACAAAGCCTGTTTGCAAAAATCAGCCATTTAATTTCGATTATCTTTTTTCCTTCCAAGTTATGGTTAAAAGAGACTCTGAAGTTATTTGTCACCGAAAAGACTTGCCGTTAATAAGAAATTTTTGTGTGATTGTTTTAGGACCGATCAGATAGTGGTCCGACAGGGGTTATATTAAAATTTCTATAAGAAGTCTTGAAAATTACGGACAATAGAGACGCTGCGAAAAGTCTTTATTTACCTAACAACACATCTCTTGCCCGTAGATCACAATGCAAAATTGCATCTTTTTCGTCCAAACTGCAATGTTAAGTTTATCTCCTTTGTTCAACTCGTTCAACGTATCACGTCTGTGGCCTGTAGTAATGAAGCGCTAATTAAATCAGGATATAAGCAAGCTCTGTAGTTCCATTCAGTAATACTATAACCCACCTGTTTGAGCTTTAATATTTTCTGAAGAAAAAAGAACTTATCGGTCTCTTTAAATGCAACCACAACATCTGTCGTGACACTACTTGAGAATGGGATCGGCTATTCATCGAGTTACGAGCTGAGTTGAGTTTGAGTTAAGTTTGAGTTAAGATTGAGTTAAGATTGAGTTACAGTTTTTGGCGTTTTTCGGAATTAAAAGTAGTGAATATTCAGTACAAGTCACTTCGAAAACTGTTTTCTTTCATATTTTTCTTTCATATTTGCATAAATGTTTGCAAAATTGCATGGCTTTCCTGATCAAAACAATCTCATTATTATTACACCTTTTAAGGCATCATTCTCGTTGCTGCTGTAAAGTCTATCGACGTTAAAACGATGTCTTCAAAGGGATAAGGGTAAGCCATAAAAAGCCAGCCCGGCGGCTACAATGAACCGTATTTGTCGTGCGGCATCAATCATCAATCGATCATCAAGCGAAAGAGGACGACGAAGAGAGCCCGCATTACGCTCTTTGCTCATAACCGCTGAAATTGTAAAACGCGATTGTCACGTTTGCTACTCACCGAAGTTTTGTAATGCAAGCCGAGCGTTTAAGTAAGTGAACATTTTTGACCTAGTCACACATGTCGGAAAACCATTTCACTGCAAAGTTGAAAGAGACAAGATCAATCAATCAACTTTATTTAAAACACGGTAAATGGCTCAGCAAGCTGGTTTTCAGACATGCCGTGTAAGAATTACAAAATATAAATGCCAAAAAAATTACAAGAATTACAAGATATAAATGTTAAAACGACTAATAAACTAGGTATAACTTAGCGCTAAATATTATTTAATGTCAAAGAAATTTAAACAATAGTAATAATTAGTAACCAACATAATTTACTATGTAATAATACGAACAAGCCATGTAAAAAAATGTGCCCTAGCGATTTAAAATGTGTTCTAGGATATCGCACGTTTAAAGCTTGCAAGATCCCTTATCTCACGTATTTGATTTGACTGTTGGTTCCAAGCAGTTGCACCTCGAGTAATCAAGTAATACTTGATTATGACGTCTAGTTGCCTAGCTACAATTCCAGCCAAAAAGATGGTGACACCAACCCAAAATGCAACCCCTTCCCCCCTTTTCAATGTTGATTGCGCTATAACTTTAGGCATTCATGAGAAAAGTCAATAGTTTTTTTTCCCTACAACTTCGTAAGGAAGGAAGGGGGGGGCGGGGGGGGGGGGGGGGGGAAAGGGTGAACTTATGTGTGGCATCAAGTGTCCCAGAAATTTAAGACCGAGATTGGGCCGGGTCTAAAACAAAAGTCACTTTCAGTTTGACGGGTCACTTGCAGGTCATTGTTTTACCTTTCCGAAAGTAACCCAAAATTAAACCTTCCATTTGTCTAACCCTAGGCCTAAAAACCCTTTTCTAGAATATGACTTGTTATTAATCAGGGAAAACAATATAAAATGATGTTTGTTTCGCTCGCCTTCTGTTTCCCGTTTCTACATGGTAAGACTTGCCATCTTTGCGCACTTCGGGTTCTGGTTCTCACCCAATGGAATGTTGATAGTTAATCGAAGAGTCGTCGGCAAGCGTTCGAAGTTACTTGTTATTTACTAATTAATTAATTTTGGTTTTTCGTTCACCGTTTTGTTTTGTTTTTGTCGGCAACTGTGACGTAAATGAGAACTGACAAAGGCACTTCCGAGGCTAGGGTCAGTAAGGGAAAAAACGGGTTCCAGGTTCCGAGTTCCGGATTTTACGCAAACCCTCATTGCGGCTCACTTGTTCCGATAATTTTGTGTGATAGCCGATCATGAAAACCACGCTGCTGGATGACAAACGGTACGTTTAATCGTTTAGCTGCCGGGGCTATAAGCTGGCTTAGCAGTAAAACCCATCTTTAGCCTTACAAGAAGACATCTTTTCTGCGTCGATAGACCTGATCGCTAGACGGAACAACCGCGCGCCGGTGGCTCAGTTTGTTATGGACGAGATCGTGAATTCGACTCCGGACGGACTCGCAACACTCAGGGTCTTGAAATAATTGAGGAGAACTGGGTACTGCCATTGTAATAACATCTGCAAATGGTTAGACTTTCAAGTCTTCGCGAACAAGGACTATAAATCCCAGGTCCCGTCTCACAAACTGCAATGTTCATAAACTCTGTGAGATGTTAAAGATCGCACCACACAGTGTTGTGGTCTGGTCTTTTCATGAGCCATATGGTCGGCTTGGCATAATCTTCTAAAGGGACCATTGGTCGATGAGACCACATAACAGCAAAACAGACAGTAGTCGAATCGAAGGAGTCCCTAGTGCTGAAACTGGTAAACTGGTAAACAAGGATACTGCCATGCATGAAATTTCAAGATTGTTTTGATCAGTTTAAAACCATTTCGTAAATATACACCTGTGCACTTCACGAAAACGGTGTTTCATGGTCTTTCCAGTGACTTCTACTTAATATTTATTAGATTTAAGTGCCAAATATGCCAAAAACCGTAACTCAATATTAACTCAATTTTAACTCAATCTTAACTCAAACTCAACTCAACTCGTAACTCGATCAATAGTCTATCTCCTTGAGAATCGTTTTGAACTTGTATGAGAACCTCAATGGCATGATTTGTTTACTGAATATTTATTCATACCAGGAGCCCATCAAGATGAGCTCCTGTTCATACCCAGTGCCCCAGTGTAAATGGCTCACATATGTTGTAAATGATTGATAGGGACGTCCAACACGGTCCATTTTCGCCGCCAATCCGCTAAATTGCTAGAAGATTACTCACGGGCACTCTTTCCCTTTCTCTATCAGTATTTTCCTTTTGTTGCTTTCTCAAACAGCACAGATCCATGGTGGCATCCATACTGCATATATATCCAAAGATATGATAGGGGTGGAGTGGGTTATCCTTCCGGCAAAGACTACTGTTTTGGCAACTTGGGAAATAAAATATTTCAGCTTTCTTGGAGCCCTTAAAGGGACACGGTCACGGTCTGCGCATGCTCGTGCAGGTGATCGAAACTTGAAAAAGTCAGCCTGACTTTTTCAAGTTACTAGCAATCACAAATTCAAAATGGCGTCTAGCGGAAGATCCGGACATGTCGGTAAACGCATCAACTCAGGGCGGAAACGAAAGGTCGAAGACAGAGGGGAATTTGCTTCAGATGAAGATAGCATTTGCTTTAGATAAACTTCATTTAATGCAAAATATATGCAGAATTCTTCAACTTACCGATATTTCCATAATGGCGGTCGTGCGTGACAAGTCTGGGAGAGAGTGAATGCTACTGCGCATGTCAACCCGTGACAGTGTCCCTAATAGATCGCAGATAGTTTCTTTTCTCGCAAATAAACAAAGCAGCCAGCAAGGTGTCCACTTTCTTTTGAAAGTGCTGGCCATTTATTTCCTCCCCGATGCATTTTGTTGATTTAGGACAGATTAAAGTCCACATTACATTCGGATTCTACATAAAAAGGAACTGGCATAGCGCGTTAGCGGGCTAGAGTCTGGATAGGGCGGTCCTGGTTACTATGGCGTTGACATGTCTTCTTGGGAAGGCAATTTTCTTTAACAGTGCCTCTCTCCACCCAGATGTATAAATGGGCACCAGTGATTATTATCCTGTCCAGGAAAGAAGAGCAGTAACCAATTTAAGCTCCAGCAGGTACGAGCGGGCACTAGGCCTTGTGACGACTTACCTTATCTCCTACAGCATGCATAATGGCCCTCCAGGGCGATTATGGATGCCACCATGAATCTGTGCTGTTTGAGAAAGCAAAAAAAGGAAAATACTGATAGAGAAAGGGAAAGAGTGCTCGTGAGTAATCCTCTAGCAATTTAGCGGATTGGCGGCGAAAACGGACCCCTGTTGGACGTCCTTATCAATTATTTAGAACATATGTGAGCCATTTACACTGGGGCACTGAGTATGAATAAATATTCAGTAAACAAATCATGTCATGGAGGTTCTCATACAAGTTCTATCATAATCATTCTCTGCAATATCAAGGAGACGAATCTGCACGAGAAAACAACTGAATTCCAAGTCAGTCATAGCCAGCAAACTACAATGACCTCCTCACGTACGGTATTAATCGACCTGTGTATATCTAACTCGCAACGACGCACTTGCGACCAATTTATCGCTGGGGCTTAAGTTTCTAATGTTACCTCACTTTTAAGGGATTGTAGGAAAGGGACATGTCTGTAAAAGTGAAGCCAGGTAAGCGTTTTTTGTAAGTGAATTTATCCAGACACTTTGCAAATAGACTGGAAGAGTGACTGCAATTTGTGTTAGACGATTAACTTTAATTATATTCGAAATTTCTTAAAGGTTCAAAACGATTCTCAAGTAGTGTCACGACAGATGTGGTTGCATTTAAAGAGACCAATAAGTTCTTTTTTCTTCAGAAAATATTAAAGCCCAAACAGGTGGGTTATAGTACTACTGAATGGAACTACAAAGCTTTAATTAGCGCTTCATTACTACGGGCCACAGACGTGATACGTTGAACGAGTTGAACAAAGGAGATAAACTTAACATTGCAGTTTGGACGAAAAAGATGCAATTTTGCATTGTGATTTACCGGCAAGAGATGTGTTGTTAGGTAAATAAAGAGTTTTCGCAGCGGCTCTATTGTCCGTAATTTTCAAGACTTCTTCCAAGAAATTTTAATATAACCGCTGTCTGACCACTATCTGATCGGTCCTAAAACAATCACATAAACATTTCTCATTAACGGCAAGTCTTCTGGGTGACAATTAACTTCAGAGTCTCTTTTAACCATAATTTGGAAGGAAAAAAGATAATCGAAATTAAATGGCTGATTTTTGCAAACACGCTTTGTTGAAACTTTAACCGGAAGTGGCCTGGTTAGCCATTTTCTCGTAAGTTTTTTTCTTAGTAAAAAGCCTCAACCTTAGTATTTTTTTCTTGATATTACTAAACTAAGGGCTGAACTTTGCAGGGATACTAAGACCTCAAGATATAAAACTTGGGCACGGAAAATATTTGGTCTGAAAAACAGGCCATTTCCGGTTGCTTCACATATGCTTCAAATATGACTAAGTTGTGATAACAGCCACAGGCTAGCGAAAAATTTCCATGAGCTAATGTTCTCACCCATAAAAGCCTGAGGATAGGGCTTTACAAAGATGGTTTTGTTTTTGCCTGAAATTAATTTCCTGTTGCTAAAAGAGAGATTTAAAAGTGGCCAAAATTGCACTGAAAATCAGCCTCTGGGGACCCCTGAGGGGCTGATATCCAGAACTCGGCTAAGACATAAGTCGACATAAGTACTTTGTGTACCAATTTTAAGCGAAATCGGCCGACCTTCATTTCCAAGTCTGCCCCGGTCTCTCAGGCAGAAGCTCTTAACTGATTAAAGTGTAATGTGAAGTGCCAGGTTTCTACCCCATATGAATCATGTGAGCATTAGCCCTACCAATGGAAATGGGCCCACACAAGGACAGAGAAATACTCTGACCAGGGTGGTTCATTTCCCACCCAGTCGGTAGAGCAGCGGTGATCTAACCCGAAGCTCCGATGAGCCAAATAGACTGCGGTCCTGAAAAACGAAATCTATGTTCCCAAGAAAAAGCTCGACTTCAAGTTATTCAGGTTATTTTGCATGCTCACAGACCGTGAAAACGTTGCGTGGCTGAGAACATGCCATTGATCTATTTGCGTAACAAAATGTCATTGAAATATTGTACTTTGCGCTCAGCTTAAACTTTTAAAAAGTCCATTGTTTGGGACCTTTTAAACGTTAACAAATTTGTTATTTTTAACTTCATTGGATTTTTACTACAATTCTCAGTTGAGTTCGCCACTTAAGGAAATTTCCATGTTGTCAAGGGCAATTTGCTACGCCCTTGGAGGAGCGACTTTTACACGCCTAATGCATGAACGCACAATTCTGAGGGTCCAAAATGGGCTTTTTCAATCCCGCATCCCGTCGCTATTTTTTATTCAATCCCGCCATCCCGCCGTAATGAATGGGCATTTACATCCATCCCGCCTGGTTGAAACCACTTTGCTCCAGCTAAACTGATCAACCATTTGCATAGCTTCTACATTACCAAAAATGAACTCTCGTTAAGCAGTGATGTAGTGACTTGACGTAGACGCAAAAGTTCAGTTAGACTGAAAACGCCACTTACAGGGGATTGACATGAGTGAATATTATGTGATTGCAATTCTAGATAGAAGCTAATAACATGCGGGCCTGCCCGTACTCCATCAGTGTGTTCTGCATGAGAGCCTTAAAATTATATTTTTGCGCAGACGTGCGTGTACTCACATGGAGGGGTAAAATGAGAGCTGGGATCGGCTTGATTTTTCGGTGGGAATCACTGGGAACTGGGATTTTGTTACTGGGAATGGGAGATAAAGAGTCCTTGCTGAGAATGCGATTTGAATAGCGGAGAATGGCGTTCCTGGCCACTGCATTCAGAACGCTTTCATTTGTCAGGTGATAGGATTTTAGTGGCAGGGACTGCGATCTCTAACAAACTTGAAAACTTGCCACTAGGACTGAGATTTTGTCCAAACTGGGAATTGAGATTGCCTTTCCCCCCCCCCCCCCCTTTCATGACTCTTCGTGCTCTGATATTTCAGCCGTGAATTTGATGGTAGGGTAGAATTTATTAGCTTGTTTAATACAATGGTCCACCTCTGCTTTATCGCTGTCCCAAACAGGGAGAAAATGTCTTCAAAATATCTTCTCCATAGTTTTTGGCTTGGTACTGTGACAACTGACGTTTTCCCGGATTTTCCTTAGCGTTTTTTCCCTCTTCAGTAACTGCTCGAATTCTTTCCTTACGCGGAGAAAACTGTTTCCAAAGCTTCCCTTTTCATAATAAATTGCAACGCAGTTTATTATGTCAGAGGTTTCAGATGAGGTTGGCGAAGTGAGACGATGTCGCCATCGCGCTTATGTCAACGAACGCAACGTGGTTAAGGTAATTCCTTAGTATTGCATTGCGCATCCCTACTGCGCACGATTTTCGCGTCATTAGCGCGCGCACATGAGCACGTGCGCGTACAAAACGTAAGAGATTTCCCGCAAACTAAGCCCGATAGCGAAATAAATGCTCCTTTTCTTTCAAACGAGCACGGTGACCGCCGATTTTTTTTTCACATATTTGCTAAGAACAGTCTAATAAATAACATATTTGAAGAAGAAAAAAGTTTGATAGTAGAACATGAATTTTTTTGGAAAACAGTTCCGTACTGGGTGTATTTTGGCCAAGGCGAGGACTTCAAGCTAACCACGGAACTGTCACAAAAAGTGCACTATTCCAACAAACAGGGAATCAAAGTCGGCGTAAATGAAGCATTACTGCTTATGTAAATAAAAGAAGCTTTATTTTCAAAATAAAATTTTGTGTCTTTGAAGTAACGAAGACTTAATTCTGTGTGCAGGTGATTCGAATTTTTAACGCGAAAACAGTAAAAATACCCCATTTACGAGCCTGCTGACGCGTAAACGAGCACGGTGACCCCATTTTTTATTGCATTTTTTAAATGTTCATATCATGAACGTTAATTATGCCAAGTTTCCAAAAAAGTTTGATAGTAGAACAATTTCAAGGGAATTACCTTAAAGGAGATCGACTTACTTTTAATCCGCGTCACGTGTTACTCCGAGAGGACAAACAATAAGTTGCGTGAGCGGCATAGTTCCGAGTATTTTACTTTTTTTGCGTGGTTTCTAGGGGTCTTTTAGGGTCTTTTGGCCAATTTTTTCATTTCCAAGCAAATTAAAGCTTTTTAACTCATAACGTGAGGTTACTTGCTATTCCGCATTTAACTGTCCTATCCCGTATCCCGCCTACGAAACGGAGCATATCCCGGTCTCGCCGTCGTATTTTCATCCCGCATCCTGCCTTTAAAATTTTTCATATCCCACATCCCGCCTCGATTTTAATCCCCTTCCCGCATCCCGCCAAACCTATGTTGGACCCTCAATACTTTGAATGAAAAATGATCGTGTAAATTTTGCAGTTACTAAAATTTTCCCTTTTCCCCAGCAATAATTAGGATGAGAAGAATAATTCAACCTTGCTTTATTTTCGCTCAGCATTTTCATTCAGCAGTTAGTTCGCTAAGTCAGCCGCCCAGACACTTGCAAGATCTCATTGGCAACGCACAAACGTTACGTACTTTGAGAGCAAAATATTTTGCCAGTGCACACCTTATTCCAAAATGGCCGCCATTTAGATATTCTTTTGTTTTTATTGAAATTAGACCTTGATGCCTCGTTCAAGGCAAAATATTGTTTTGAATTTCCAGCTCAAGAACGAGGCATCAAGGGCTAATTTGAATAAAAACAAAAGAATATTTAAATGACGGCCATTTTGGAATAAGGTCTATTGTTCACTAGCGACCCAAGACTAGGCACAAACAACTTACTTGTTGTTAGTTAGTGTCTATTGTTCTAACAAAAAGCTCCAATGAACAACAAGCCACTGAGTTTGTATCCCGGTTCTTGTGCTTATGCTTGCATCGCTAGGGAAAAACCAGGCTTTATGCACCGATCAAATCGAAACTTCAACATAATTCGTAATTCGGCTTTGTCATACTAAGATGAATACAATATGCACCTTTCCACACCCCCATTTCGTTGCCGGTTAAAGCTCTGAAAGCTGTACGTTTCTGTTAGAGGTTGAAGTTTCGAGTTGATCGGCACATTAGTGATGCAAAGTTAACCGGTTTAAACACGAGCTAAATTTCCTTGAAAAGTGTAAGAGGCAATTTTTACACCTTGAGTATAAAGGACAGTTTTCTTTGTCTCAATTTCCTTAGCAAATTTTATTTGCTCTTGTACATAAAGCAGTCGTTCTTTTACATCTCTTCTATCAACAAGACTACAGCAAGTTTTTTGTAAGCGTATTGGGGCAGAAAGATCGGGTGCTGTCTTACGGTTTGAATTAAGGAAACCGGGGACCTTTGTTTGAAGTCATCAAACGTAAAACCAAAGCAAAAACTTCCTAAAACAATTCAAAGTTGCCAAATGGAGATTACAAGATCCTTGGGGTTAGCCCACAATCTAAACAATAGGATAATCCTTAATGGGGCCTTTCTTAACCTTTGTACCACATGCCAGGCGGTTTTTGACAATCGGGACCCTTTTGGCCCGGGTGGAGCGGGAAGGAGAAGGCCGATAAAAGTAAAATGTGCCACGTGATCCTTCACATCCGATATCCGCCAATTTTAAAGGCCCACCTTTAAAATCTTTCGACCGTTTGTTTTTGTTATGGTAATTCGCATTGCTTCGCGTAGCGATCTGATTGGATGAATTTCAGCTTTGGCATGATTTTCATAGATGAAAATTGTTCCATGGTACGCAATGCCTATAGGGTGAACATGGGCTTTAATGTTTCTTCGTGATTTATAATCGTTTTTTTAAATTATTTTGCAGAGGATGACTAGTGGCTATGTGGACGCTAGTGATCCAATGATGAAGTCACATTCTAGACGGAAGTCCATTCGTGTGTGTCTTACATGGAAGCTGTTGGCAATTGTATTTATCGTTATTAGCATAGTGTTGTTGATTGCTTTGATAGTGGTAGCCACAAAGGCAAACAAAACGGATGATGCACACGGGGGAAAAAGTCAAGTTGAACCCAATGGCGGTGATAATTTAAAGACATGCGCAGAAGGGTTGTTCAGTCCCGATGACTCTCCAAAATCCGTTGGTGTCTTTGATGACCTCACGGTGAACGAACTCAACGCTGTTAGAAAATATCTATTAAACCAAACTCAGCTCAGGCTAACGATATTCGAAAAGGCTGCTGTCAACTCTAACTTCATTTATTCGGTCCAGTTGCTACCACCGCCCAAAGATGAAGCTCTTGCATATCTTGACGGGAATGGTGACAAACCTGAACGAAAAGCTGTTGCAGTGGTATTCCGTGGTGCAGATGATCCTCCTGTGGTGAAGGAATACATTGTCAGTCCTGTGGAGGATCCAAAGAAGCACACGGCCAGAAAAATCCCTGGAGGGCAAAGAGATTTCGCTCCTTTCAATGCTCGCCCTTATGACACATATATCGAAAACGGAGCACTGCGTGATAATATTGTGTTAAATGCTTCTCGAAAACTTTCCAAGTTGATGCGAGAAAGCTACGATGGCTACTCCTATGATCCTGACTGCTCCCAAACTTCTAAATGTCTCTTCTTTATTGCCACAGCGCCAATGGGATTTTCTAGTGAAGAACGTTACACGCCGATAAATTTCTTTCGGCAAATGACGGGTCATTACCAACATCCTGTGGACTTGACGTTCATTGTGGATCATGGAGGTGCAGATGTCTCAAAATGGAAAATCCTCAGTGTCATTTACAACAATCAAACATTTGTGACGGTTGAAGATCTAATGGATAAATACAATAATGATTCTATTAAGAAGATCAAGATTGCAGCACCTACAAAGAAACCGTTGTTTTCGAGCTATGAGCGTCGAGGCGATCCTCAACCAACTAAACCGATGAGAGGACCCGAATTGTACGAGCCGCAAGGGAAGCGATACACGGTGAAGGGTCGCCATATCAACTACATGTCGTGGTCTTTCGACTTCAGGATGGACTCTAACAGTGGAATGCAAATCTACGATATTAAGTTTAACAAAGAAAGAATCATCTATGAGCTAAGCCTTCAAGAAGCTGCCGCGACCTATGGCGGCTACTACCCAAACCCTTCGTGGAACAACTTTCTGGACAGTAACTGGAGAATGGGCCTGAGT
>NC_090871.1:66743986-66753986 GCF_036669935.1 Montipora foliosa | reverse complement strand
CAAGAAATCAGCTGCGGGGCCCGATGGGATACCCCACTGGGTGTGGAAAGATAACGCTCAACAGCTAGCACCAGTGATAACTGCGGTATGGAATCTTTCGCTTAGGAGACATACTTGACCCCTGGCATGGAAACAAGCTAATGTAAATCCACTTCCCAAGTTAGACACGCCCATAGAGTACCAGGACTTTAGGGGCATAAATGTTACACCCATCATCGCGAGATGTTTCGAGAGGACAGTCTACCAAGCCTTCAGTAAACCTGTGTTCGTGGCCAATCTTCACCCAACTCAGTTTCCGTACCGTGATGGTTGCAGCTCTACTGACGCCCTAATTAGGATGCAGTACAACTGCCTAAAAGCTCTTGATGACCCGGACACTGTTACAGTTAGACTCTTAGCAATGGATTTTTTGAAGGCTTTTGATAACGTAGATCATTTCCTCCTAAGCGCAAAACTCAAAGCTCTGAATATGAACCCATATTTAACAAACTGGTATCTTAGTTTTCTGAAAGGACGAAACCAACGCCTTGTATTTAGAGGGAAAGCATTTAATTGGCTTGATGTTAATAAGGGTACCTGTCTGGGCAGTGTCAGTAAGCCGTATTTATTTAACCTTTTTATAAACGATCTTTGTATTAATAATAGTTGCATGACACACTTAATTAAGTATGCCGATGATACGACTATACAGGTCAATGTCAGTAAATTTCAACCTGACGAGTCACGTGACACTGTAAATCAGTATTTCGAATGGTCTGATGACAATTGTATGCCATGTAACTTAAAGAAATGCAAAGAGTTATGCCTTCAGATAAAATGTAAGACCAATTGCAGTAACGCCAAGATAGATCATATTACACAGGTAAATTCCCTTAAGATTTTAGGAGTAACCTTTCAGAGTAACTGTAGGTTCACAGACCACGTACGCAGCAAGTTGGAAGAAGCAAACAGGTGCCTGTTTGTAATTAGAAGTCTCAGGAAAGAGGGATACAATCAGGCAGATATAGACCATCTATTCATTTGCTTCTATTGTACTGCCTAAAATTATTTATGGTCTCAGCGTTTATGCAGCCTCAAGCCCCGAGCTCACTACAGTCCAGAATTTTCTCCGTAGGTGTTACGAGGGAAAGTACATTTCATATGCAATAGATGTTAATAAATTGATAGATAAGTCTGACAGGAGCATTTTTAAGAAGATAAAGAAAAATTGTAACCATCCTTTATATGCAATTATGCCTAAGATTAATAGAAAAAAAGAAACGTGGCGAAAGACAGAGAAAAAAAAAAAGATTAACTGACACAGTTATACATGTATGCAAGATGCCATTACCCTCGTGAGTTTTTTAAAAAACAGTCGACTGCATGTCGGCTTTGTGTAAATGTCTTGATCCCCCCCCCTCCCCCTTGTGTTTCGATCATTCTATGTAAGCACAGAAAAAGTCTACTAATGCAAATAATTATTGTGAAATAATGATATTGAAATATAAACAGTGACATCAATCTTATTGTGTGTAGTTTTAAAATTAACAAATAGATTCCATGTTGCCCAGGTCAGTTCAGTAATAGATCACAGATGACATCACAAGGTGGTAAGAACAAAAACCTGGCACACAAGGCAATAGGCGATTGTGTCACTCTGATGTTCTTACTACAGTTTGACATCTTTTATGATCTATTACTGAACAGACACATAGCAACATGGAACCTATTTGGTTTACATAACAGAGAATTAAAAGTTTGATGGTAAGGTCAGCTATGTATCTGTCCTCTAATACCGGTAGATCATAGGTGAGAACCAATCAAAATGTGTGCATTATTGAGCTTCATAGATAATTTAATTAAAAAACAATCAAAATGAAAAAATGGGGAGCCATGTAAGAAATGCTGTGTTCTTACCACGAAGGTCAGTAAAGTACCCCTTGGTTATCTCTTTTACTCTGCAGGAGGTAAAAATCAGCATATTTACATGTAACCTAACACTTAAAATTCTAGCATCAAGCTTATGCACCAGTCAAAGTAAATCACCCTAACCTGGGCTGTAGTGGGGAATTATGGGGACTTAAACTTATTTTCACTCAACTTTGGTCCCTCGGCAGGCAAGGAGTGTGCAAAAATTCGCCTATGAGATTGGGGGAGAGGGGAGCATGTGGGGACTTCACTGCAGTCCCCCCCCTCCCCCTTCCAAATTTTGGGCAACTCGGAGTTCTTGGGCAACAAGAGAAACACCTGATAAAGAAATCTTCTCTTGCCTTGCTAAATTTTACAAAATCGATGTCAAGATTCTGGAAGCCAAGCAGAAAATGCACAGGAGTTTTCATCATGTGTGCGGATTAATTTCAGAAATGCCAAAGACAATCCACGAGAATGGTCTATTTAATGTGTTTCCACAGTTTTTGAATGTGGTACATATCCTTGACATCTTTGCAACAATGACCTAGATCATATCATTGACATCTTTGGTTGTTGAAATGACAAAGGCAACTATTTCTTTTAACTTGTTTTGTGAGCTTATATGATAGATTCATATGTAACAATATTAATTTTTCACTTCATATGTAGGCCCATGTTAGTGAGTCGTATGACCCTCGTTTCTTTTCAACTGTTTCGTAAAAAATTTGGCAACTTGTGAGAATTTTTTGGACAAATAGTTCCCCTCACCCCCTGGCAAAAAATTGCCCGTATGCTTATGGATCAGTGGTTTCTTTTTCACGCCGCATGGTAATTTTGCATACATTACCTTTTTTCTTAGGTTCACAATGTACAACAATAGAAGAGTACTGTTTCACAAAATTTGCCAATGAGAGATCAGAATGGTGATAATGCAGATTTGTAAAGAGCATTACATTTGTTCCTTTCACGTTTTAATATGACGTTCTTTGTTCTCACAAGTTCCCGAGTACAGCCCACATTGGACCAAAAATATTTCCCCAGAGGGGGTGCTATTTTCTGTGCCTTTCAAATCCCCGCTTTAGCCCGGATTGGGGGGAGGGGGGGCGGGGGTTAACTTTGACTAGTTCAAACTTCTACAAGTATTGAACGATGAATACTCACATTTCCCTTCTCTCTTCCTTTTTCGCTTCTTTTCTTTGATTTTTATTTTCTGTTTTATTGTCTTGAATAAAATCTGTTTTTGCTACGAAGTGTCTTTGCGTTATCATAAAAAGAAAAGCCGTCTTTTTCGATCCCCTCCTCAGCATGCCTGCCATGTTGAATTCTGGTCAGCAGTAACAAGAGCTGTTGTGTAGTACTCACGAAACACTCAAGATTTCCGGAAAAACAACACACGTGATAAACCCAAACCCTTTGGCTAACCGTTGGCCAAATTGAGGGTTTTGCAACGAGTGACCTGTGAAATGTGTCCTGTGTTTTAGACCCGCCGTGATAAACTGCATTCAAGTGATGAGACGGCTATCTTGGTGGCAAGGCAATACAAAAATGTAACTCAAGTTTTGCGTAATAATCGAGTCAAATTCCCAAAAGACATTTTAATGCAAATTCCCAATAATTTTTCTTCTATTATTTTCCCAGATATGACGTCGTGTGCAATCAAACAATTAAAATATTTATTCAAAGCTTTAGCGTAAGGCTTACTTGCGACGATAAGAGATCGCCTGTGAGGCGGCTTAGTGTTTTTTTTAGCAAATTATCTCTACTACAATTTCTTTGCAAGAATGAACAAAATTTTTCGCTAAAGTAAAGCAAGTTGTCATAGTTTTCATAGAAAAAATTAAATGAGTCTTCATTCGTCACGCATTGTACCATTAATTTTGCCCCAAGGGGCAACCTTCAAATCGAGGCGAAGTGTTTCCCTTGTGTGAGGTCGCTTGGGTAAATTTTAACTCGCCATCACAAAGTGTCTTGAACGGTTGTGACTAACTTGGAATTCACGGTAAGTTTTAATTTCATTTTACTTGCAAGAGCTAAAGAGGTATTACAATCCGCAAGCCTCTGGTCATGGAAACTAGATTTCCGACTTTTGGCCTTATTTACGGGAGTTGACAACACAAACGCTATGATCCTCGCAGTTATGACTGCAATTTTAGAAATTACGTAGGGAAGCCTGAAAAATTCAGGACTTCAATGGGATTTGAACCCGTGACCTCGCGATGCCGATGTCACGATCAAACCAACTGAGCTATAAAGCCACTTGGATTGCTACATAAGATTGCTACAAATGGGTAAGACAACTGGAAGCACAGACGTGCGTGGTGACCGCAGTGGCTATGAGCTTTTTAGTTAGTACAGAAATGCATACTTCTCGGTTTAAAACGCAAGACATGAGCAACTGCTGTTGCTTTTAGAGAATGGAACAACTATGTTAAATCTCAGACTTAACTGATTAGAGTGTAATGTGAAGTGCTAGATTTCTACCCCATATGAACCATGTGAGCATTAGCCCTACCAATGGAAATGGGCCCACACAAGGACAGAGAAAAACTCTGACCAGGGTGGTTCATTTCCCACCCAGTCGGTAGAGCAGCGGTGATCGAACCCGAAGTTCCGATGTGCCAAATAGACTGCGGTCCTGAAAAAACGAAATATTTGTTCCTAAGAAAAAGCTCGACTTCAAGTTATTCAGGTTATTTTGCATGCTCACAGACCGTGAAAACGTTGCGTGGCTGAGAACATGCCATTGATCTATTTGCGTAACAAAATATCATTGAAATACTGTACTTTGCGCTCAGCTTAAACTTTTAAAAAGTCCATTGTTTGGGACCTTTTCAACGTTAACAAATTTGTTATTTTTAACTTCATTGGATTTTTACAACAATTCTCAGTTGAGTTCGCCACTTAGGAAATTTCCATGTTGTCAAGGGCAATTTGCTATGCCCTTGGAGGAGCGACTTTTACACGCCTAATGCATGAACGCACAATTCTGAGGGTCCAATAGGCTTTTTCAATCCCGCATCCCGCCGCTATTTTTTATTCAATCCCGCCATCCCGCCGTAATGAATGTGCATTTACATCCATCCTGCCTGGTTGAGCGACTTTTACACGCACGCCTAATGCATGAAGGCACAATTCTGAGGGTCCAAAATAGGCTTTTTCAATCCCGCATCCCGCCGCTATTTTTTATTTAATCCCGCCATCCCGCCGTAATGAATGTGCATTTATTTACATCCATCCTGCCTGGTTGAGCGACTTTTACACGCACGCCTAATGCTTGAACGCACAATTCTGAGGGTCCAAAATAGGCTTTTTCAATCCCGCATCCCGCCGCTATTTTTTATTCAATCCCGCCATCCCGCCGTAATGAATGTGCATTTATTTACATCCATCCTGCCTGGTTGAGCGACTTTTACACGCACGCCTAATGCATGAACGCACAATTCTGAGGGTCCAAAATAGGCTTTTTCAATCTCGCATCCAGCCGCTATTTTTTATTTAATCCCGCCATCCCGCCGTAATGAATGTGCATTTATTTACATCCATCCTGCCTGGTTGAGCGACTTTTACACGCACGCCTAATGCATGAAGGCACAATTCTGAGGGTCCAAAATAGGCTTTTTCAATCCCGCATCCCGCCGCTATTTTTTATTTAATCCCGCCATCCCGCCGTAATAAATGTGCATTTATTTACATCCATCCTGCCTGGTTGAGCGACTTTTACACGCACGCCTAATGCTTGAACGCACAATTCTGAGGGTCCAAAATAGGCTTTTTCAATCCCGCATCCCGCCGCTATTTTTTATTCAATCCCGCCATCCCGCCGTAATGAATGTGCATTTATTTACATCCATCCTGCCTGGTTGAGCGACTTTTACACGCACGCCTAATGCATGAACGCACAATTCTGAGGGTCCAAAATAGGCTTTTTCAATCTCGCATCCCGCCGCTATTTTTTATTCAATCCCGCCATCCCGCCGTAATGAATGGGCATTTACATCCATCCGGCCTGGTTTAAAATGTCTTCAATATATCTTCTCCATAGTTTTTGGCTTGGTACTGTGACAACTTTCAGTAACTGCTCGAATTCTTTCCTTACGCAGAGAAAACTGTTATGCACTGATCAAATCGCAACTTCAACATAATTCGTAATTCGGCTTTGTCATACTAAGACCGCGTTCACACTAGGCCGAATCATGTTTAAATTGATCACGTTTGAAACATGTTTGACTAAAACAAGCGTTCATACCTGATGACAGAACCCACGAAACTAGATCGAAACATATTTGCAATAACCAACATCGAAACCACCTCGCGAGGTAGTTTCGATCGTGGTTTTTGTAAACAACTTCAAGATGGCGGCCAGTGGCGTTTCTTTGGTCGCTGGGAATACACAAAACTGGGGCTTTGTTGAGACGAAAACACTCATCGGTCTTTGGGCAGAAGAAGATATTCAACGCCAGCTCGCATCCATGGGTCGTAAGAAAAACATTTGGGAAGGCATAGCCATGAAACTTCAAGAAAGCGGCTACAGTCGAAGCGGCGACCAAAGGAAGACCTTTACATGGGGTACCTATTTATTCAGGTTGATACTGCATACCAAGTGAATTGCCGGCTCAAATATTGACAAGACTTCCAGTGGGAACAATTGTTTTGAGAACAAGTTTGGGAAAAACTTGTTTCTTCTAAAGCTGTTCAAATTGAACTTAATTCCCTCAAGTGTGAACGCAATCTAAGATGAATACAATATTGCACGTTTCCACACCCCCATTTCGTTGCCGGTTAAAGCGCTGAAAGCTGTACGTTTCTGTTAGAGGTTGAAGTTTCGAGTTGATCGGCACATTAGTGATGCAAAGTTAACCGGTTTAAACACGAGCTAAATTTCCTTGAAAAGTGTAAGAGGCAATTTTTACACCTTGAGTATAAAGGACAGTTTTCTTTGTCTCAATTTCCTTAGCAAATTTTATTTGCTCTTGTACATAAAGCAGTCGTTCTTTTACATCTCTTCTATCAACAAGACTACAACAAGTTTTTTGTAAGCGTACAGGGGCAGAAAGATCGGGTGCTGTCTTACGGTTTGAATTAAGGAAACCGGGGACCTTTGTTTGAAGTCATCAAACGTAAAACCAAAGCAAAAACTTCCTAAAACAATTCAAAGTTGCCAAATGAAGATTATAAGATCCTTGGGGTTAGCCCACAATCTAAACAATAGGATAATCCTTAATGGGGCCTTTCTTAACCTTTGTACCACATGCCAGGAGTTTTTGACAATCGGGACCCTTTTGGCCCGGGTGGAGCGGGAAGGAGAGGGCCAATAAAAGTAAAATGTGCCACGTGATCCTTCACATCCGATATCCGCCAATTTTAAAGGCCCACCTTTAAAATCTTTCTACCGTTTGTTTTTGTTATGGTAACTCGCATTGCTTCGCGTAGCGATCTGATTGTAGGGTGAACATGGGCCTTAATGTTTCTTCGTGATTTATAATCGTTTTTTAAAATTATTTTTCAGAGCATGACTAATGGCTATGTGGACGCTAGTGATCCAATGATGAAGTCACATTCTAGACGGAAGGCCATTCGTGCGTGTCTTACATGGAAGCTGTTGGCAATTGTCTTTATCGTCATTAGCATTGTGTTGCTGATTGCTTTGATAGTGGTAGCCACAAAGGCAAACAAAACAGATGATGCACACGGGGGAAAAAGTCAAGTTGAACCCAATGGCGGTGATAATTTAAAGACATGCGCAGAAGGGTTGTCCAGTCCCGATGACTCTCCAAAATCCGTTGGTGTCTTTGATGACCTCACGGTGAATGAACTCAAAGCTGTTAGAAAATATCTATTAAACCAAACTGAGCTCAGGCTAACGATATTCAAAAACGCTGCTGTCAACTCTAACTTCATTTATTCGGTCCAGTTGCTACCACCGCCCAAAGATGAAGCTCTTGCATATCTTGACGGGAATGGTGACAAACCTGAACGAAAAGCTGTTGCAGTGGTATTCCGTGGTGCAGATGATCCTCCTGTGGTGAAGGAATACATTGTCAGTCCTGTAGAGGATCCAAAGAAGCACACGGCCAGAAAAATCCCTGGAGGGCAGAGAGATTTCGCTCCTTTCAATGCCCGCCCTTATGACATATATATCGAAAACAAAGCACTGCATGATAATATTGTGTTAACTGCTTCTCGAAAACTTTCCAAGTTGATGCGAGAAAGCTACGATGGTTACTCCTATGATCCTGATGACTGCTCCCAAACTTCTAAATGTCTCTCCTTTATTGCCACAGCGCCAATGGGATTTTCTAGTGAAGAACGTTACACGCCGATAAATTTCTTTCGTCAAATGACGGGTCATTACCAACATCCTGTGGACTTGACGTTCATTGTGGATCATGGAGGTGCAGATGTCTCAAAATGGAAAATCCTCAGTGTCATTTACAACAATCAAACATTTGAGACGGTTGAAGATCTAATGGATAAATACAATAATGATTCTATTAAGAAGATCAAGATTGCAGCACCTACAAAGAAACCGTTGTTTTCGAGCTATGAGCGTCGAGGCGATCCTCAACCAACTAAACCGATGAGAGGACCCGAATTGTACGAGCCGCAAGGGAAGCGATACACGGTGAAGGGTCGCCATATCAACTACATGTCGTGGTCTTTCGACTTCAGGATGGACTCTAACAGTGGAATGCAAATCTACGATATTAAGTTTAACAAAGAAAGAATCATCTATGAGCTAAGCCTTCAAGAAGCTGCCGCGACCTATGGCGGCTACTACCCAAACCCTTCGTGGAACAACTTTCTGGACAGTAACTGGAGAATGGGCCTGAGTAGCTATGAAATGGCCCGTGGAGTTGATTGTCCAAACACTGCCACCTTTTTTGATCTGGTGCACATGATCGGAACTCCAGATCCGCTAACAATTCACAATGCCGTTTGTGTGTTTGAGTTGAACACTGGGATGCCGCTGCGACGACATTATGATAACAACTTTTTGGGTGGGTATAATTTCTACGGTGGGATGGCGAATCAGGTGTTAGTTCTTCGAACCGTGGCGGTTGTCTACAACTATGATTATGTTTTCGACTTCATCTTTTACCAGAATGGGGTGGTAGAAGTTAAGGTCTCGGCTTCGGGGTATATCTTTGGTTCCTTTTACGATTCCAACTCTTACCCGTACGGGTACAAACTTAATGAACATTTAACCAGTGGTATACACGATCACCTTTTAAGTTACAAAGTCGACTTAGACGTTGCTGGGCGAAGTAATTCATATGAGACGATTGAGATTGGCATCGAGAACATCACCGAACGTTGGTTCCCCAACAAAACCGTGTTCAAAAGGTTCTAAAACGCAGCGTGAAAAACACAGAGTTAGAGGCCGCTTACAAGTTTAACTTCGACACACCAAAGTATCTGAACTTCTTCAATGATGCAAAACAGAACAGCATGGGCGTAAGAAAAGGTTATCGTATACAGTTGGAGGGAATTCTCAAACAGTTGTATCCTGAAGACTGGATCATCACTCCAATCATGAGTTGGTCTCTTTATCAAATGGCTGTGACTAAGTACAAGGAAGACGAGTCACACAGCACTTCCATCTACAACCAAAATGGACCCTCTAATCCGGTGGTGAGTATAACGGCGTCTGATTTTGAATAATGATAATGATAATGATAATGATAATGATAATGATAATGATAATGATAATGATGATGATGATGATGATGATAACTTTTTCAAGCTTATCTGGCTTAGCATAAGTGCTCTATAAATGGGCAAGCCTCCTACGCAGACATTCTTGTGACTCGTTTTGCAATCTTTTGAGGAGGAAAGATTGCGTGACGAGTCACAAGAACGTCTGCGCAGGAGGCTATAATTGGGGAGACTGTAAATGAAATATAACCAAACACTCATAGTTTTTTGATGAGTGAGTGAGGGGGAGGAGGGAGGGAGAGGGAGGGAGGAGAGAGGGAGGGAGGGAGAACCGGAATACACTAAGACAGAAACCTCTCCGAGCAGAGAAGGAAACTAGCAAACTCATCCCACTGATGACGTTGATCCCAGGCCACATCGGTGGAAGGCGATTGCTTGTACCAATGCGCAAACC
>NC_090871.1:66731486-66741486 GCF_036669935.1 Montipora foliosa | reverse complement strand
GCAGTAAAGCGGCGTCCCGTGGCAAAGAGGCGAAGACCAAAGAACTGACCGTTCGTATATCAGGGATCATAGCCGAGAACAGAAAGAAAACGGGGAAATCGGACACACGAGGATCGCAAAATTTGTGGCGTAAGGTAGACAATATCTCTATGAGAAAACATAAATCTCAGCCAGTACTCGATGACAGCTTCCTCGAGGGTTTGAACAACTTTTTTCGGAAATTTGTGTTGTAACAGCGAGTATGTTGAGCCGGCCATGGTTCAGATCGATCCTGGCAGTGCGACCACGCCCACACTGGACGAATATCAAGTTATACTGGCTTTGTCCAAGATCAAGAAATCAGCTGCGGGGCCCGATGGGATACCCCACTGGGTGTGGAAAGATAACGCTCAACAGCTAGCACCAGTGATAACTGCGCTATGGAATCTTTCGCTTAGGAGACATACTTGGCCCCTGGCATGGAAACAAGCTAATGTAAATCCACTTCTTAAGTTAGACACGCCCATAGAGTACCAGGACTTTAATAAATGTTACACCCATGATCGCGAGATGTTTCGAGAGGACAGTCTACCAAGCCTTCAGTAAACCTGTGTTCGTGGCCAATCTTCACCCAACTCAGTTTCCGTACCGTGATGGTTGCAGCTCTACTGACGTCCTAATTAGGATGCAGTACAACTGCCTAAAAGCTCTTGATGACCCGGACACTGTTACAGTTAGACTCTTTGCAATGGATTTTTTTGAAGGCTTTTGATAACGTAGGTCATTTCCTCCTAAGCGAAAAACTCAAAAGCTCTGAATATGAACCCATATTTAACAAACTGGTATCTTAGTTTTCTGAAAGGACGAAACCAACGCCTTGTATTTAGAGGGAAAGCATTTAATGGCTTGATGTTAATAAGGGTACCTGTCTGGGCTTTTCGTAGGCCGTATTTATTTAACCTTTTTATAAACGATCTTTGTATTAATAATAGTTGCATGACACACTTAATTAAGTATGCCGATGATACGACTATACAGGTCAATGTCAGTAAATTTCAACCTGATGAGTCACGTGACACTGTAAATCAGTATTTCGAATGATCTGATGACAATTGTATGCCATGTAACTTAAAGAAATGCAAAGAGTTATGCCTTCAGATAAAATGTAAGACCAATTGCAGTAACGCCAAGATAGATCATATTACACAAGTAAATTCCCTTAAGATTTTAGGAGTAACCTTTCAGAGTAACTGTAGGTTCACAGAGCACGTACGCAGCAAGTTGGAAGAAGCAAACAGGTGCCTGTTTGTAATTAGAAGTCTCAGGAAAGAGGGATACAATCAGGCAGATATAGACCATCTATTCATTTGCTTCTATTGTACTGCCTAAAATTATTTATGGTCTCGGCGTTTATGCAGCCTTAAGCCCCGAGCTCACTACAGTCCAGAATTTTTCTCCGTAGGTGTTACAAGGGCAAGTACATTTCATATGCAATAGATGATAATAAATTGATAGATAAGTCTGACAGGAGCATTTTTAAGAAGATAAAGAAAATTGTAACCATCCTTTATATGCAATTATGCCTAAGATTAACAGAAAAAAAAAACAAGGCGAAAAACAGAGAAAAAAAAAAAAGAAAAAAGATTAACAGACTTCACTGAGGTTAAGGAACCCTACCAGCCTTTTACCAAGAATTCACACGGAACGCTTTAAGGCTTCTTATATCAATAGATTGTATTTTAAGTATAAACTCTTCTTGTAGATAATAGATAGATAATAGATTTTAATGAAGTTTAATATAATTTGAAGGGCATTGTGTATTTATAAATTTATTATATTATAGTTTTTTAATGTATTTATTCTACAATGTTATTGGTATGTTTTTTACCGATATTATTTTTATAATAATATAATAATAAAGACATGAATTAAGTGAAGGGATTATTAATCACACGTTCCCAGGTTCCAGTTCTGCGAGTCCAGACATTGGGTTTTGGCTTTTAAAAGAAATATGTTCATTTCCTATGATCCCTATGAAGCTTCAGTGTCCAAAATGAACGATAATACTTCACTTGGAAAAAATTGGACAATTAAGAATAATCAGACCATTTTCGAGACGGCTGGACGGTGAACAAATAACCTGTTTGAAATATTACAGCGGGAGGTTTTCGTGGGCTCGGGTATCGGAAGTTGTCCTGCGAAATGAGATCAAGGCTCTTCTCCGGCCAAAAAGTAAGAAGATGACGGGAAATTCTATAGTTACCTTTAATGTGGTTACTTCGTAAACTAGAAAAAATACAAAATGCTCTTCTGATCTCTTCCTTCTGAAAACAAATATCGACAATGTCGGTCAATCGTCGCGGTAGTCGGTTAATATTTGTTCTGTCGGTAGTCGGTAATTTTTTTCCATCATATTTTGTACGGGAGTGCGGTATGTATTTCTCGCCCTTTGTCGCTATGTCGATTAAAACCCCATTCAGACCCTCTTAAGAAATTCGCTTACTGACACTTCATTTTTGCTCTGATAGGCAAAACACATTTAAAAAAAAAAAGACTACTGACACTTTCTGATATCTCTTTTATATCACTCTACTTGTTTATTTATTTTTTTTAATGTGTCACGCATCTCCTGCAGAAAGTTTTGAGTATTAAAAACACATCAGGTTCATCTTGAAGTTCAAGTGAAGTGGTCAATCGAGTGGGCACCGTCACACTCTGTTTTAAAGGTTTTTGGCCCATACGTCTCACAAGGTCCTTCGGTGGGCATAATAAAATCAGAAAAGGAATCGCTGGTATACTATCCCCATGTAACTTGATGTTCCTTAACAATGTCAGTGAATCCTCCCAGGGGGGGGGAGTCCTGTTCAATTGTTCCCTTTAAAAATTTGCTTGTGTTCCTTTGTTACTCGAAATCAGTCATCTGAGCGATTGAGTTGACTTCCTTCTTGCTTTTCAAGTACTATCGCATTCAGACAAGCAATAAGGTAGACTTCGTCAGGTTCCGTATTCCGCTTTATACATTGTTAGCTAATGATCCTTCTTTCTTTTACGAATCGCTGTTCCTCAGTCTCTTTGAAAACCACAAAGCATATTGCCAGCGGTTTTGTTTTTATTATAATCACCACTATAGATGCACCAACTGTGTTAGCGAGCGACACCTGGGCGGTTGTTTCCTGCAGTATATTTTCGCGCGTTCCCACTCTTTCTTCTCCCTGATGTCAAATTCAAACGAGTTTGAAAGCAAATTCTGTTCCCAGGTGCAACAAAATGTGTAAAAAGTGATGAATGTTTCCAATCAGATCAAATCTACGGGGAAGAAGACAAGAAGACGTGCTGAAGCCGAGTACGGTACAGTGAAAACCCGCGAGCACGGATGCAACAAAAATGACGGAAAAAGTGGTTTGAGAGCAACATTGTGGCAGGCAGACAAGGCAGTGCAATTAGTGCTACTTGCGTGACAACTACACGACGTCACGCCAGCTATAACTGGCAATAAGCTGTTGATTCACGCGGCGGCGAGCACGGGAAGAACAAGGAGGGAAGGCACTGAATTTGTAAACTGAAAGCACCTGTCTGGCAACAACCGTTATGTTGTGAAAAACGACAACAATGCCGCTAGGCATAGATACAAAAGACGCGGGATGAATGGAAAAAGGACCCAGCTATTGTTTACTGGTCGGAGATAGAAAAACATGGCCTTGATTGGAAGTGTAAATGTGTAACACGCTGATGGATGCGTAGGGTCAAAGAAAGAAGACGAAGAACCAGTTTTGTAAACATTTTCTGACATACAACATAACACGATGCGATATTGAACTAGGGGAATACAGAGTCAAAGTTCACAAATAGCAGAAGAGAAGAGAGGCCAGCTAAGGGGGGTGTAAGAAGTGGTTACCATGGGAATGAATGGACCATTGAATCGCGGAGGTACAAAACAAGCACGTGGGTAGGATGGGCCTCCAAACATTGAAGCTCGCATTGTTGATGTTTAAAAACAAACTTTTTGACGCATTGCCAAGGTGAACTGTGAGCCTTCTCTGTATCACGACCTGATGAAACGCTCTCGAAGACCCTTTGGAACTTAGCACTCTTTGAAGAGGAGCTGTTTCTCGTGACCAGAAACTGCCCATTTGTCATAATTTTAACGTGTTCATCGTAATCACAACCTAGAGAAAAAAGGATAGAGAAATTTCAACCGGAGAGAAAAGAAAAAAGGATACAGTTTAGATATTCCAAATATGTAAGGCTGAGTTTACACGGTACGATTTGTCGGCGCGATCTATCCGGTTACGAAGGCGTCGGAGCGCAAAATCTTGCCTGTATTTTGGCACATGATGAACGACCGATTTCATGGAACTAAAACTCATGTCCGATTCAAAAAATCTGTTGCAGTTTAGTAAACAGATTTCTTTAAGTCGGGCCGACATTGCGAGAGAAACCCGTCATGTCAAATCACAAATGACTAAAAGGAGAACGGGAAGGTCTTTTAGGAAAAAACTACAAGGTTTTTACACGGTTACGATTTATCGGCCCGAAAGAACCATGCCGACAAATCGTTACCCGTGCTACACGGCCCCCAGTTTACAAAGACCTTAAAAAAATACCTGCGTACTTAACATAAACCTTTACAGGAACTGAGTGGATAGCGGATTACGCAATGCAAGCGGGGAAACAGAGAAAATAATCCACTCATTTTAATTCGTAGACTTGGGATTTACAACTCATGTTATTGACAAAAGTAGGCGAAATACTGGGACTATTCAAAATCTGTTGAGTCTATGAAGAACAGCTTTAAAGAGGAAAAAGTTAACTTTCTCACAGTCCCAAACCAATTAAAAAAATTCATGGCAAAAACTGCGAAATTTAAGTGATTAATTCATCATCGAAGATATAGAACATCGCATTCGTTAGGTCTGTGGATGCACTATGAGAAGAAAAAAGTGGTTTGATTCGTTCGGTAAAGAAAGTGACATAACACTTTTTCGGTTATAAATTTGTCACCTGTGTTGTTTTTCCACCAATGTCTTTAACACTTTATGCGTCTTTGTAAACTTCGAGGAGTTCTCTTCAGTTGAGTTCCCCATTGCCACC
The DNA here is from genome assembly GCF_036669935.1 of Montipora foliosa. NCBI lineage: Eukaryota > Metazoa > Cnidaria > Anthozoa > Scleractinia > Acroporidae > Montipora > Montipora foliosa. Next base: position 66,736,416 of record NC_090871.1, on the reverse strand, counting down.
GCATTTTTTAAAAAAATACAATAATACACATGGGAGGAATCTTTTCACAACTTTCATTGCTGGAAAGACGGTAGAATTCCACAGGACTGCTCCAAACGCTCAGGTGTTTATCGACAGTCTGAATTTGACGGTGATTTTCAATGCACCGATTACATACCGGGAAGAAGATTCGATCCCCTCTTGGAAATATGAAGGGATTCCGCCGGTAGGGAAAAAAACCACTTGACAACTGTGGGTAAAATCGTACTGAATTTGTAAATTTGTGAGAGTGAGTTCGATGCTCCTCTGAACGATGAATCTCCACGGTAATAATTTGATAACTTCAAAGCGAGTAGGGTTTTCAAAATATGGCAAAATAAGAGTCTTGAATGCCAAAAAAGTGCTGGTTAATTATATGAAAACCCAGCTTTTTTTCAACGTTGTGAAACCCTGTTATCAGTATGATGGTAAATCCACTGAGGACGGTGTGTTAATGGGGGCTCCAAACCAGCAAAGAACAATATTGATTTGACGACAGAGGAGTTTTTGACAACCTAATATTCGCTGTCAAAAATACATCTCGACTTGATATTAAAGCAAAATCCGGTTAGCACGGTCAGAATAACCGAGATGTTGCTAAGCATAACACGAGGTGAGTTACCACTGAAAACAACTCAATTTTTGGCATTGTTAAAAAGTTCGCTTTGTGGTCAGCGCTTCTGGTACGCAATCAACATGTACCTACCTAAAATTGAATTATTATTTCCATCTCTCCAAGTGGGTTTGTTTAGTAAAACGTAGCATAAAATAGTTGTTGAATTTGTGCGTAACGGTGCTTTGTTACCAAAAGATTTTTTTACAAATTCAAGAAACCATGGCCAAAAAGGACCGAATGAGCTAAAACATATCACATTATTTTAAGATGGTGACTTTAAAGTACAGGATGAGAAGGTCTAGCTGTAGCCGCAACTTACCAGGGAAAACTAATCGCATCTTGTCGGGCAACTGATCATGGTGTTCGAAACAAGATAATAGTGTCGGCGTCTATGCCTTCATATCATCAATAACTTAATGAGAACAAAGAACCAGTCAAGGCTTTTCATGTGGTCAAAACATAATTGTTATGCTCAAAATGCTCGGGGCGAACTGGGGCAGTTTAATTTGCAATTGGCAGGAAAGAGGTCGCTGGAGTGGGTTCCAGTTTTGGTTATTCGACGTGACCTGTACCGCAGATCCATTTGTTTTAATACTCCGAAAGAAGGCTGAATTCCCCTTCAATTTTTCACTTTTAACTGGCCTAAACAAGAACGAGTATTCCAAACATAACTTGCAACATGTGCTGTTTGACTATTAAATTGTCTTGTATCAAACAAGAGTGAAAACAACTTTTCGGAAACACTTAATTAGATTTTTTCGCGCCGTAAAAGCCCTGGAAAAACTATCGACAACAAAGTTGGATCCAACATCCAACATTTTGGATGTGCATGTGGAGATAGAGGCAAAACAGTTTCCAACATGCTAGACGAAAACAAGGGCGTACCGGTGAAAGTTGGCGCTATAACACGCAAAACGAAAAAGCGCTTGCAGCGTTTATGGTTCTCCAGCTGTTAGGGGACCCAAATGACCGTGTCAAGCGAGGGACAACAGTTACTCGGGAATGCTAAAATTTGAGAACTAGCCGAAAAAAGAATTTTCCAAACTGTAATACCCCTTATTGCTGCAGGATACGCCTGCATTTAAGGAGATTGATGCGAATGAGGCCGGATCAGTTCAAAGCAAATTTGAACGCAATTGAAATGGATTATGCAAACAGAGCACCAACATGGGCGGTGAACCGATTGTTCCCCGCTGAAAGGCTAGTTTTGACGATCAGATTCTGACTACTGGTGAGAGTTTTCGATCCCTTCATTTTCAAATTAGGATAACCAGACCTGCCCAGTATCTTATATTGTGACGCAAGTGTGTGAAGCAATACACCAAAAGGATGCGGACTTTCGTACTTAAAAGTGCCTTCGTCCGAGCAGGAATGGCTACAGATTGCATAAACAGGTTGAAGAGAAATGGAACTGTCCCAAATGCTTGGGACGGAACAATATTTACCTCCAAACCTCCTCCAAACGGGGTCTCATTAATAAAAAACTATAAACACTACGAACTCAATTTTCTATGTGGCCATTGCTGGTTTGATTTTGAAGCTTCTCTGTGTAGATGTGGGTAAAATAATGGCTGAGTATCAGAGGGTGGCATATGGAATAAGTGTTGAAGAAAACAAGTTGCGAATTCCACAAGTACGCCACTACCACAAGGGATCCCTCGTTACCATATGTCATTGTGGGAGATAATGCATTTGCATTAACGAAGTTTTTAATGAAGCCCTTCCCAGAAAAACTTGAGTGTGGCTTAGAGAATTTATGTACTACAGGTAAGGGCGGTCTCAACCTGCTTTATCCATAACAGTGGGTGGGAAGAGAGGGGGCCAGAGATGCAGTTGGGAAAGTGGTGGATCTAGCTGAAGGAAGGAAGCTTCTCCAGGCATGGCTTTTTGCCAAGCATTTAAGGACTGCCTATGGCCCTCAAGGTGTGATCTTTCGTAAGATGATTTATCACTTTGAACATCCCATTGCCTTTCATGTAAGCAGACAACTATGGGCCAGGTATAGGGGACAGCCAATAGGGTCGGCTTTGTGGGTAAGTTACGGGTTTTGTGTACAAGTTGACTAGACCACAAAGTTCTGATGACTGTGGTTGTAAACGTTTTCAATGCTGCCATCATATGAATAAGGTTTTAAATAAACTTCCTTGTTCTTTGCTTCAAAGGCTGTTTTAATATAAAAATTAAAAAGTGTGGCACCTTATATTGAGCTGTTAACAACATGTGTGTTAAAAGGAGATGTTGAAGTAGATGTTTACGGTCTGAAAAAGTGTAATTAATTTATTTTTTGCCTCACCAGCAAGGTTGTCTCAGAAACATTTCAGGCAATTGTTGAAACATAGTTATAGCTGTGTGACCTCTGGACAGGCACTGAGTTGACTAGTAGCTCCATCAGATTCCTTTAACTTTTGGGTACCCGTCACTTTGTAAGCTAATATTGCTCAAGTTCGGCCTCCTCCCCCCCCCACCCCCCCCATCAAATTCGACCAGTCCCTCTTCACTGACAAATAATACCAGAATCTCGGCTTTCCATGGTAAACAATACTTTCTCACTAACAGTTCAAAAAACTTAGTTCCATATTTGCACACAACTGTTTTTCTAGTACCGCCACTAAACTTGCAGGCTCTCCAGAGCAAGGAGATTACCTGAAAATCTGTTTGGAATCCTGATCAAACAGATGGCATTCACTAAAGAATGTATTTGGCTTCTAACTCCTGCCGAGTTGAGTTCTTGGTAAAGGCAGCCCCTTAGACTACACAATTTCCTGAAGAAGGGGCCACAAGAAACATATACTGCCGGTCAGATCTGGTTGATTATTAGGATCCCAGAAACTGGTACGGTGTGTACCTAGACAATGGCGTCATGATGGGGGTACTGCAAACGATGCTTCTGCTTCTCAACTCCCTCAACAGGGACATAATGCTTAGTACTGAAGCCAAAAAGAGATAAGGAAATACTTTCAAATAATACTTTTTCCACGAAGGAGCTGTCAGCTGGCAATGGGACATTGGTATGTGAATAAGTCTTGACATATTCCAGAGAAATCTGTAGCTGTCATGTTAATATATTTGTACCCAAATAATTGAACTAATCATTCCTGTAAATCTAAAAATGCATTCAAAGGCAAGGACTGCTTAAAAAACACTCTTTCCAAAAAGCCAATGGCTGCTTCAAAAGAATTACTTTTACATAATGTTCAACTATTTAGCAGTTGGGTTGAAAATTACTGTAAATTACAATTGACGTGGCGAATACTATTAACCGCCAGATTTGTGTTTCTCTATGGATTTTCCACATCACAACACATGGACAACGAATGGCAACAAATTTTGAAACCAATCACAACGCGATCTAAAGAAAGTAGCTTGAAATGTTTTTCGTTCAACAAAATCTGCAGGCCTACCTAGCCGCGGGGTAGGCCATGCAGATAACAAACATTTAATGTAATTTATCTGCATGGCCTACCGATGAGCCAGTAAAGGTTGAAAGAACCCACAAATGACTCAAGCAAAAAAGTGATGGCTTAACTTGCTCCCAGTAGTTTTTAAAGGGCAATGATTAAAAACCTCATTAAAACAGTAATTTACTATTCTCCTGGCTTGTCATGCTGTAATAGATTCCCTGTCCATTCTCATTCTCTGCATAAGCCGCCGCATCTCTCATTTCTTCCAGCACAGCACGACTTCGTGCTGTGAACACAACACTAATTCCATTAATTTTGGCTGTTTTATTCACTGTATATGAATTCTTTAAATTTTTGAAAAATTCACTTGACGGCAAGACATACATGTATTTTGGGTTTTGAAAAAAACATTTAAAATAGCACGACATAGCCCCCTGTCAGGCTCCTTTGCAACCTGTGCAGCTGAATTACAGCATATTTCATTTCCTTATTGACCAAAAAACCTTTTGCGGCCTGTCGTATTGCACACTTGACATGAGGTTAACAACCCCCCCTGCTTACCCCAACTACTGGACTGCTGCCTCAAAAAACCGCGTGTGCTGATCCTTGATCACCACCTTTGCCATGGACAGGGAAAAAGAAATTGCTCCGGAAAAAGTCGCCTTAACGCGACCTTTTTCTCCACACCCTGAACTTCCTTTTGATCCAAGTAATCTGGAAGTGTCCCAGCCCTTGCCATGATGATTTCCTGGCGCACACTTTTCTGTCGCATAGACCAATGCGCACTTGTCCCGAGTCCTGCATCCTGAAATTTCGTCGTCGTGACCTTGATCGCTGGAGGTAGTGGTATTGACGGGATCGGGGACGTCAGCACCATGACCCACAGCTTTTGTGA
>NC_090871.1:66695799-66723299 GCF_036669935.1 Montipora foliosa | reverse complement strand
AAATTGGTGGCGTAAGGTAGACAATATCTCTATGAGAAAACATAAATCTCAGCCAGTACTCGATGACAGCTTCCTCGAGGGTTTGAACAACTTTTTCGGAAATTTGTGTTGTAACAGCGAGTATGTTGAGCCGGCCATGGTTCAGATCGATCCTGGCAGTGCGACCACGCCCACACTGGACGAATATCAAGTTATGCTGGCTTTGTCCAAGATCAAGAAATCAGCTGCGGGGCCCGATGGGATACCCCACTGGGTGTGGAAAGATAACGCTCAACAGCTAGCACCAGTGATAACTGCGGTATGGAATCTTTCGCTTAGGAGACATACTTGGCCCCTGGCATGGAAACAAGCTAATGTAAATCCACTTCTTAAGTTAGACACGCCCATAGAGTACCAAGACTTTAGGGGCATAAATGTTACACCCATGATCGCGAGATGTTTCGAGAGGACAGGCTACCAAGCCTTCAGTAAACCTGTGTTCGTGGCCAATCTTCACCCAACTCAGTTTCCGTACCGTGATGGTTGCAGCTCTACTGACGTCCTAATTAGGATGCAGTACAACTGCCTAAAAGCTCTTGATGACCCGGACACTGTTACAGTTAGACTCTTTGCAATGGATTTTTGAAGGCTTTTGATAACGTAGATCATTTCCTCCTAAGCGAAAAACTCAAAGCTCTGAATATGAACCCATATTTAACAAACTGGTATCTTAGTTTTCTGAAAGGACGAAACCAACGCCTTGTATTTAGAGGGAAAGCATTTAATTGGCTTGATGTAATAAGGGTACCTGTCTGGGCAGTGTCAGTAGGCCGTATTTATTTAACCTTTTATAAACGATCTTTGTATTAATAATAGTTGCATGACACACTTAATTAAGTATGCCGATGATACGACTATACAGGTCAATGTCAGTAAATTTCAACCTGATGAGTCACGTGACACTGTAAATCAGTATTTCGAATGATCTGATGACAATTGTATGCCATGTAACTTAAAGAAATGCAAAGAGTTATGCCTTCAGATAAAATGTAAGACCAATTGAAGTAACGCCAAGATAGATCATATTACACAAGTAAATTCCCTTAAGATTTTAGGAGTAACCTTTCAGAGTAACTGTAGGTTCACAGAGCACGTACGCAGCAAGTTGGAAGAAGCAAACAGGTGCCTGTTTGTAATTAGAAGTCTCAGGAAAGAGGGATACAATCAGGCAGATATAGACCATCTATTCATTTGCTTCTATTGTACTGCCTAAAATTATTTATGGTCTCAGCGTTTATGCAGCCTCAAGCCCCGAGCTCACTACAGTCCAGAATTTTCTCCGTAGGTGTTACAAGGGCAAGTACATTTCATATGCAATAGATGATAATAAATTGATAGATAAGTCTGACAGGAGCATTTTTAAGAAGATAAAGAAAATTGTAACCATCCTTTATATGCAATTATGCCTAAGATTAACAGAAAAAAAACAAGGCGAAAGAAAGAGAAAAAAAAAAAAAAAAAGATTAAAAGACTTCACTGAGGTTAAGGAACCCTACCAGCCTTTTACCAAGAATTCACACGGAACGCTTTAAGGCTTCTTATATCAATAGATTGTATTTTAAGTATAAACTCTTCTTGTAGATAATAGATAGATAATAGATTTTAATGAAGTTTAATATAATTTGAAGGGCATTGTGTATTTATAAATTTATTATATTATAGTTTTTAATGTATTTATTCTACAATGTTATTGGTATGCATTTTTTACCGATATTATTTTTTATAATAATATAATAATAAAGACATGAATTAAGTGAAGGGATTATTAATCACACGTTCCCAGGTTCCAGTTCTGCGAGTCCAGACATTGGGTTTGGCTTTTAAAAGAAATATGTTCATTTCCTATGATCCCTATGAAGCTTTCAGTGTCCAAAATGAACGATAATACTTCACTTGGAAAAAATTGACAATTAAGAATAATCAGACCATTTTCGACGGCTGGACGGTGAACAAATAACCTGTTTGAAATATTACAGCGGGAGGTTTCGTGGGCTCGGGTATCGGAAGTTGTCCTGCGAAATGAGACAAGGCTCTTCTCCGGTCAAAAAGTAAGAAGATGACGGGAATTCTATAGTTACCTTTAATGTGGTTACTTCGTAAACTAGAAAAAATACAAATGCTCTTCTGATCTCTTCCTTCTGAAAACAAATATCGACAATGTCGGTCCATGTCGGTAGTCGGTTAATATTTTTTCTGTCGGTAGTCGGTAATTTTTTTCTCATTTTGTCGGTAGTCGGTAGTATTTGTCGCCCTTTGTCGCTAGTCGATTAACCCCATTGAGACCCTCTTAAGAAATTCGCTTATGACACTTCATTTTTGCTCTGATAGGCAAAAACACATTAAAAAAAAAAGACTACTGACACTTTCTGATATCTATTTTATATCACTCTACTTGTTTATTTATTTTAAAGTGTCACGCATCTCCTGCAAAAAGTTTTGGTTATTAAAAACACATCAGTGTCATCTGAAGTTCAAGTGAAGTGGTCCATCGAGTGGGCACCGTCACACTCTGTTTTAAAGGTTTTTGGCCATACGTCTCACAAGTCATTCGGTCGGCATAATAAAATCAGAAAAGGAATCGCTGGATACTATCCCCATGTAACTTGATGAGGGTGATTCCTTATTCCTTGACAATGTCAGTGAATCCCTCCCAGGGGGGTGGGGGGAGTCCTTGTTCAATTGTTCCCTTTAAAAATTTGCTTGTGTTCCTTTGTTCTCGAAATCAGTCATCTGAGCGATTGAGTTGCTTCCTTCTTGCTTTTCCAGTACTCTCGCATTCAGACAAGCAATAAGGTAACTTCGTCAGGTTCGTATTCCGCTTTCTCATTGTTAGCTAATGATCCTTCTTTCTTTTAGAATCGCTGTTCCTCAGCTTCTTTGAAAACCACAAAGCAATTGCCGCGTTTATTATAATCACCACTATAGATGCACCCACTGTGTTAGCGAGCGACACCTCGGCGGTTGTTTCCTGCAGTATATTTTCGCGCTTTTCCCACTCTTTCTTCTCCCTGATGTCAAATTCAACGATTTTGAAAGCAAATTCTGTTCCCAGGGCAACAAAAATGTGTAAAAAGTGATGACTGTTTCCAATCAGATCAAATCTACCGGGAAGAAGACGTTCTGGAAGCCGAGTACTGTACATGAAACCCGCGAGCACGGTGCAACAAACATGACGGAAAAAGTTGTTGAGAGAAACATTGTGGCAGGCAGAAAAGGCAGTGCAATATGTGCTACTTGCGTGACAACTACACGACGTCACGCCAGCTATAAATGGCAATAAGCTGTTGATCCACGCGGCGAGCACTGGAAGAACACGGAGGAAGGCACTGAATTTGTTAACTGAAGCACCTGTCTGGCAACAACCGTATGTTGTGAAAAACGAAAACAATGCCGCTAGGCATAGATACAAACGCGGTGACTGAAAAATGACCCAGCTAGTGTTTACTGGTCGGAGATAGAAAAACATGGCCTGACTGGAAGTAAATGTGTACACGCTGATGGATGCGTAGTCAAAGAAGAAACAAGTTTTGTAACCATTTTCTGACATACAACATAAAAGATGCGCTATTGAACTAGTGGAATACAGAGTCAAAGTTCCAATAGCAGAAGAGAAGAGAGGCCAGTTAAGGGGGTGTAAGAGGGGGTTACCATGGGAATGAATGGCCATTGAATAGCGGATTATAAAAAAGCACGTGGTTAGGATGTGACTCCACACATTGAAGCTCTCATTGTTGATGTAAAACAAACTTTTGAAGCATTGCCAAGGTGAACTGTAGGCTCTTCTGTATCCCGACCTGATGAAAGGCTCTCGAAGACCCTTTGGAACTTCGCACTCTTTGAAGAGGAGCTTTTTCTCGTTACCAGAAACTGCCATTTTGTCATAATTTTACGTGTTCATTGTAATCACAACCTAGAAAACAGATAGAGAAATTTCACTGAGAGAAACGGATACAGTTAGCTCTCCAAATATTAAGGCTGGTTTACACGGTACGATTTGTCGGCACGATTTATCGGCCCGACGGCGTCGGAGCGCAAATCTTGCCTGTATTTTGGCACATGATGAACGACCGATTCATGGAAATAAAAATCAGTCCGATTCAAAAAATCTGTTGCAGTTAAACAGATTTTTTTAAGTCGGGCCGACATTGCGAGAGAAACCGTCATGTCAATCCAAATACTAAAAGGAGAACGGGAAGGTCTTTTAAGGAAAAACTACATGTTTTTTACACGGTACGATTTATCGGCCCGACAGAACCAGCCGACAAATCGTACCGTGTACACCGGCGTTTACAAAGAACTTAAAAAAATACCTGAGTACTTAACATAAACATTTACAGGAACTGAGTGGATAGCGGATTACGCAATGCAAGAGGGGAAACAGAGAAAATAATCCAATCATTTTAATTCGTCGACTTTGTATTTACAACTAATGTTATTGACAAAATTAGGCGAAATAATGGAACTATCAAATCTGTTGGAGTATATGAAGAACAGCTTAAAGAGGAAAATTTAACTTTCTCACAGTCCCACCCAAATTAAAAAAATTCACGGCAAAAACTGCGAAATTTAAGTGATTAAATCATCATCGCAGATATAGAACATAGCATTCGTTAGGTCTGTGGATGCACTATGAAAGAAACACGTGGTTTGATTCGTTCGGTAAAGAAGTTAAATAACACTTTTTCGGTTATAAATTTGTCACCTGTGTTGTTTTCCACTAATGTCTTTAACACTTTATGGTGTAACCTTCGAGATGTTCTCTTCAGTTGATTTCCCCATTGCCACCGCATTTTTTAAAAAAATAAAATAATAACATGGGAGGAATCTTTTCACAACTTTCATTGCTGGAAAGCCGGTAGAATTCACAAGACTGCTCCAACGCTCAGGTGTTTATCGACAGCTGAATTTGACGGTGATTTTCAATGCACCGATTACATACCGGGAAGAAGATTCGATCCTCTTGGAAATATGAAGTGATTCAGCCGGTAGGGAAACAACCACTGCCCACTGTGGGTAAAATCTTACTGAATTTGTAATTTTGTGAGAGTGAGTTCGATGCTCCTCTTGAAAGATGAATCTCCACGGTAATAATTGATAACTTCAAAGCGAGTAGTTGTTTTCAAAATATGCAAAATAAGATCTTGAATGCCAAAAAGTGCTGGTTAATTAATGAAAACCCAGCTTTTTTCAACGTTGAAACCCTGTTATCAGTATGATTGAAATCCACTGAGGATTTGTGGTTAATGGGGCTACAACCAGCAAAGAACAATATGATTTGACCAGAGTTCTTGACAACATAATATTCGGTCAAAACATACATCGACTTTATATTAAAGCAATCCGGTACCACGGTCAATAATAACCGAGATGTTGCTAGCATAACACGATCAGTGAGTTACCTGAAAAACAACTCAATTTTTGGCATGTTAAAAAGTTCGCTTTTTGTCAGCGCTTCGGTACGAAATCAACATTTACCTACCTAAAATAATTATTATTTCCATCTCTCCAAGTGTTTTTTTAGTAAACGTAGCATAAAATAGTTTTGAATTTTGTCGTAACGTTGCTTTGTTACCAACAGATTTTTTACAAATTCAAGAACCCATGGACAAAAGGAAGAATGAGCTAAACATATCACCTTATTTTAAGATGTACTTTAAATTACAGGAAGTAACGTCTAGCTGTAGCCGCAACTTACCAGGGAAAACCCATCGCATCTTGTCGGCAACTGATCATGGTGTTCAACAAGATAATAGTGTATGCGTCTATGCCTTCATATCATCAATAACTTAATGAGAACAAATAACCAGTCAAGGCTTTCTTTGTGGTCAAAACATAATTGTTATGCAAAATGCTCGGGGCGAACTGGCAGTTTAATTTGCAATTGCAGGTAAGAGGTAGCTGGAGGGGTTCCAGTTTTGGTTATTCGAGTGACCTGTACTTGCAGATCCATTTGTTTTTAATACTCCGAAGAAGGCTGAATTCCCCTTCAATTTTTCACTCTAACTGGCCTCAACAAGAACCGAGTATCCAAATTAACTTGCACATGTGAGTTTTACTATTAAATTGTCCTTGTATCAAAAGAGTGCAACCAACTTTTCGTAAACACTTAATTAGATTTTTCGAGCCGTAAAAGCCCTGGAAAAACTATCGAACAAAGTTGGATCCAACATCCAACATTGTTGGATGTGAATGTTGAGATAGAGGCAAAACAGTTTCCAACATTGCTAGACGAAACAAGGTACCGGTGCAAGTTGGCGCTATAACACGCAAACGAAAAGCGCTTGCAGCGTTTATGGTTCTCCAGCTGTTAGGGGACCCAAATGACCGTGTCAAGCGAGGGAAACAGTTACTAGGGAATGCTTAAACTTGAGAACTAGCCGAAAAAAGAATGTTCCAAACTGTAATACAATCATTGCTGCAGGATACGCCTGCATTTAAGGAGATGATGCGAATGAGCCCGGATCAGTTCAAAGAAATTTTGAACGCAATTGAACTGGACTTATGCAAACAGAGCACCAAAATGGGCGGTGAACCGATTGTTCCCGCTGAAAGGCTAGTTTTGACGCTCAGATTTCTGACTACTGGTGAGAGTTTTCGATCCCTTCATTTTCAAATTAGGATCACCAGACCTGCAGTATCTTATATTGTGACGGAAGTGTGTGAAGCAATAACCAAAAGGATGGGACTTTCTTACTTAAAAGTGCCTTCGTCTGAGCAGGAATGGCTACAGATTGCAAAACAGTTTGAAGAGAAATGGAACTTTCCCAACTGCTTGGGACGGGAAACATATTACCCTCCAACCTCCTCCAAACTCGGGGTCTCATTAATATAACTATAAACACACGCACTCCATTTTCCTATTGGCTATTGCTGGTTTTGATTTTGAAGCTCTCTGTGTAGATGTGGGAACTAATGGCTGTGTATCAGATGGTGGCATATGGAATAAGTGTTGAAGGAAACAAGTTGCGAATTCCACCAAGTACGCCACTACCACAAGGGATTCACTCTTTACCATATGTCATTGTGGGAGATGATGCATTTGCATTAAAGAAGTTCTTAATGAAGCCCTTTCCCAGAAAAACTTGAGTGTGGATAAGAGAATTTATGACTACAGGTAAGGCGTTCTCAACCTGCTTTATCATAACAGTGGGTGGGAAGAGAGGGGGCCAGAGATGCAGTTGGAAAGTGGTGGATCTAGCTGAAGGAAGGAAGCTTTCCAAGGCATGGCTTTTGCCAAGATTTAATGACTGCCTATGGCCCTCAAGGTGTGATCTTTCTCTAAAAATGCTTTATCAATTTTTAACATCCCATTGCATTTCCTGTAAGCAGACAACTATGAGCCCAGGCATAGGGGACAGCCAATAGGGTCTGCCTGTGGGATAAGTTAAGGGTTTTGTATACAAGTTGCCTGGATCACAAATTTCTGATGACTGTTGTTTAACGTTTTCAATGCTGCCATCATAGTAATAAGGTTTTAAATAAACTTCCCTTGTTCTTTATCTGCAAAGGCTGTTTTAATATCAACATTAAAAAGTGTGACCTTATATTGAGCTGTTAACAACATGTGTCTAAAAGGAGATGTGCACATAGATGTTTAAGGTGAAAAAGTGTATTAATTTATTTTTTGCCTCACCAGCAAGGTTGTCTCAGAAACATTTCAGGCATTGTAGAACATTTATAGCTGTGTGAACTCTGACAGGCACTGAACTGACTAGCAGCCCATCAGATTCCTTTAACTTTTGGGTACCCCTCACTTTGTAAGCTAATATTGCTCAAGTTGGCCTCCCCCCCCCCTCCCCCCCATCAAATTCGACCCGCCCTCTTCAATGAAAACAAGTAATCCCAGAATATCGGCTTTCCATGTAAACAATACTTTCTCACTATCAGTTCAACAAACTTAGTTCCATATTTGCACACAACTGTTTTCTTAGTCCCGCCACTAAACTTGCAGGCTCTCCAGAGCAAGGAGATTACCTGAAAATCTGTTTGGAATCCTGATCAACAGATGGCATTCACTAAAGAATGTTTTGCTTCTAACTCCTGCCTCAGTTGAGTTCCTGGTAATGGCAGCCCTTAGACTACACAATTTCCTGAAGAAGGGGCCATCAAGAAACATATACTGCCGTCCAGATCTTGTTGATTATGAGGATCCCAGAACTGGTACGGTGTACCCTAGACAATGGCGTCATGATGGGGTACTGCAAACGATGCTCCTGCTTCTAACTCCCTCAACAGGACATAATGCTAGTACTGAAGCAAAAGAGATCAGGAATACTTTCAAAGAATACTTTTTCAACGAAGGAGCTGTCAGCTGGCAATGGGACATTTGTATGTGAATAAGTCTAGACATATTCCAGAGAAATCTGTAGCTTCATGTTAATATTATTTTGTACCCAATAATTGAACTAATCATTCCTGTAAATCTAAAAATGCATTCAAAGGCCATGGACTGCCTTAAAAACATCTTTACAAAAGCATAATGGCTGCTTCAAATGCATTACTTTTAAATATAATGTTCAAAATTATTTAGCAGTTGGGTTGAAAATTACTGTAAATTACAATTGACTTGGCGAATTACTATTAACCGCCAGATGGTTTCTCTATGATTTTCCACATCACAAACATGGACAAACGAATGGCAACAAATTTTGAAACCAATAACACAACGGAGATCTAAAGAAAGTAGCTTGAAATGTTCTTTCGGTTCAACAAAATCTACTTGGCCTACCTAGCCGGGGGGTAGGCCATGCAGATAAAATACATTTAATGTAATTTATCTGCATGGCCTACCTGTAGCCAGTAAAGGTGAAAGAACACAAATGACTCAAGCAAAAAAGCTGATGTCTTAACTTGATCTACAGTAGTTTTTAAAGGGCACTGATTAAAAACCTCATTTAAAAACAGTCATTTACTATTCTCATGGCTTGTCATGCGGAAATAGATTCCCTGTCCATTCTCATTCTCTGCATAAGCCGCATCTCTCATTTCTTCCAGCACAGCACGGATTAGTGTATTTGAACACAACACTAACATCATTAAATTTTGGCTTTTTTATTCACTGTATATGAATTCTTTAAATTTTTGAAATTCACTTGACGGCAAGACATACATGTATTTTGGGTTTTGAAAAAACATTAAAATAGCACGACATAGCCCCCTTTAAGGCTCCTTTGCAACCTGTGCAGCTGCATACAGCATATTTCATCTGTATTGACCAAAAAAACCTTTTGCGGATGTCGTCTTGTCACACTTGAAATGTAGTTAACAAACCACCCTGCTTACCCCAACTACTGGACTGCTGCCTCAAAAATGCGTGTGCTGGATCCTTGATCACCACCTTTGACATGGACAGGGAAACAGAAATTGCTGCCGAAAAAGTCGACTTAAAGCTGACTTTTTCTCCAACCTGAACTTCCTTTTGATACAAGTAATCTGGAAGTGTCCCAGCCCTTGCCATGATGATTTCCTGGCGCACACTTTTCTGTCGCATAGACCCATGCGCACTTGTCCCGAGTCCTGCATCCTTGAAATTTCGTCTGTCGTGACCTTGATCGCTGGAGGTAGTGGTATTGACGGACTCGGGGAGTCAGCACCATGACCCACAGCTTTTGTGATAATAAGCAGACCATGAAGTCGCAGCTGTGCATTTTAAGGATTCTTTTGCTGTGCTTCCAAAGTCGCGCGCATATCGGAAAGCTCTGGAGACTTGATTTTTGTGATGAGCGACTGAAGGCAGCAACTCAGTAGATCGATGTTGTCATATTTCAGCGGATCTAGATTTTGCCTCATATGTCAGTCCAATTACCATTTGAGTAGCTTCCTGCCTGACTCTACCGTCTTCGCTGCCTAGCTTCCTTCGAGGCCATTTAAAGAAAGTAGCACGGGGCAGTTCAGTTCCCTGGTAGATGTTACATTCTTCTCTAGAACCTGTAAGTACCTGCTCCACTCTAAAGATCGCACCTGAAGGGTCTCAAGAGTCGTACGCCTAGTGCTTTTCATGAAAGGAAAATGCAGAAAAAGAACCTCCTATACTCTTATTTAAAGGCCGAATTCTGTAGTTTTCTTAAGGGTTGGGAACATCTTGATACAGTTCGTTTGGGTGCCGTCACAAACATATACTACCTTGTTGAATTCTGAGTAGATGCCAGAGAGCTGAAAAAGCTGCTGCAAGTCCATCATTATCCCTAGCAAAATTTTTCCTTACGGAGAAAACTGCTTCTAACGCTTTCATTTTGATAATAAATTGTAACGCAGTTTATTATATGTCAGAGGTTTCAGACGAGGTTGGCGAAGTTGACGGTGTAGTCAACGAACGCAAAGTGGTTGAAAGAGATCGGCCCTTTGATCTCAAGGTTACTTCTTACCCGCGCCACTTGTTATTCCGAGAAGAAAAACAACAGAAAATCGCGTGCGTGGTTTCTGGGGATCGTTTTAGGGTCTTCCAGCCGAAATTTTCACTCTCCAAGCAAATTAAAGCTCTTCAACTCACTTGAGGTTACTTACTATCCCGCATATAACTATCCTATCCCGTATCCCGCCTAGGAAAACGGGGCATATCCTGGTCTCGCCGTCCTATCTTCGGCCCACATCCCGCTTTTAATTTTTTTCATATCCCACATCCCGTCTCGATTTTAAGCGCCATCCCGCATCCCGCCAAACCTATGTTGGACCCAACATCGACGGCATTCCCGTCCCACCCAAAGTCAGGGAAAAGCGCCCTGGGGACGAGGTTGTGTTGGACCCTCAACTGAACTCTTTTAAAAAACGTTCCACTTTGTGGTAACTTCTTCTTTCGGAATCTCCATCGCCTAGTATTTCCTGGAGGGGTTTCCTTCGCTTGTCGCGATCAAGATAAAGAGGGCTAAATGTGTCCCAGAGACATGGGCGCTTCTTTTCCTTTCTGTTTTTTTTTTCCTTTTTGTCTGCAGCTGGCTCTTCATCAATTGCAACAACTTTGTTTTGCAAATGACGCGGGTTATTAAAATAGCGATTCATGATTGGCTAGCAGGGCGAACGTGACCTGCTTCAGGATTCTTCAGGATACCACTTTGTTGGAAGAGTGGCAAAACACTCTAACGTTAATTTTTTCGTCGACCAGAATTGTTGGGCGAAATGTTTGATCAAAAGCAAACTCTATCCAACATTTGATCGAGCAAAAATTGTTGGACAAACATCATCCAACATAGGCGGCCAAACGGTCGAACAATGGATGTTGGATCGAGCAAAGTCCAACTTAGTTCGATAGTTTGGCCAGGGCTTACCTAAGACGTGACAACTACAGTTTTCGAAAATCGGTTAGCCGTTTTTCCGTTAATGTGTTGCCTCAATTGATATTGTTTGACCAAAAACATCACGATTTTAAAAACCAGAAAAATGTATAAGAATTTTCGGACCAGCCCATAACCGGAAAAACATCGCGGACAGAAGACATTATTTATATTGAAATGATTTAGCACAAAAAACGTTCATTTATATTCGCCCATTAATTTTATTGCTTTCGTCCATGGAGTATCGCTTGACTTTCTCCCTCGTCGAACAAAGATATTTTACTTTTATGTCTTATGTCTTATGTTTTACGTCCTATGTTGCCGTTTAATTTTCTGTCCTATCAAATTGAGGTTCCAAGGTCCACTCATCTCCGGTCATGCTTGATAAAGTTAAATATTGGCATTCCAACAATACGCTTGCAATATTGTTTTGAAGTTTGAGCGCAAAGCAGGCAAAAAACATTGATCTACTTCACAATGCCATCGCAGTCAAAGTCCTCGACTACTGCTCAAGGAAAATCGAATAAGATTGGAAATAACAATTTCCAAATCTCAAAGTCAAATGATCAAGGCAGTGGCATGAACAACAACAATGGCAAACTGGATCAGCTTTTCAACCGGGATGAAGTTCCACCGGGTCTGCAAGAGCCGTACATCTTCACTGGTTACAGGAAACCTAACATTACCTTTAAAGAAAGCTTCCAGTTAATTTTTCACATCAACAACGAGACCTTCAATATTTGGAGCCACGTTTTGGCAACGCTGTATTTTATTGTGCGATATACGCTTGTTCTGCTTGAATTGGGTAAACCTGATTCCCCACAGCGAGATTTCTACTATCCAATGTTGTCTTCTGCTATCGGAACTTGCACTGTTTTTGGGATGAGTTCCATTGCTCATATTTTTAACTCCAAATCGGAACACATGCACAGTGTTTTCTACTTTTTCGATTACGCTGGAATTAGCATATATACGTACACTTCTGGTCAAGTGATGTTTTTCTATAACCGACCAATTAACACTGGATGGAGAATCTTCGAATCCCCGCTGCTTTACACAGCAATCGGTGCTTTTCTATCGTTCCTTTCAACTTTCTTAAGCTGCTTGGTCAAATTCGCTTTTAAAAGTCACAAAACATACGGGGCAATAGCACGAGTTGTGGCAGTTTTCGCAGGCTGGATCAACACAATTCTGTCTCTCGTAGTTGGCATTACAATTTGCAGTTGTCACGCTGTCACGACATGCCAGTCCTTCCTCTCGTGCAACGAAATAATGATTTCCCACTTTGTGCGCCATTGTTTCTACGCCATCGCAGGTGGGATTATCTATGCGAGTCGGCTGCCCGAGCGCTTGCTTCCTGGGAAATTCGACATGATAGGAAACAGCCATCATTTTCTGCATATTTTCGCTGCTTTGTCAACCGAATACGCGTTTAAAATACTTGGAGATGCCTTGCAAAGTCGTCGATGTCTCGAAAACGAACGCTTGACGCACTCCTTGGTTGGAATAACAGTTTTGCACACGATCCTTCCAACTTTGATAGTTTTTGTTGGAAATTTTGCAATCTCTTTCTGGTTTGCAAGACTCCTTTACAAAAAAATTAAATAGTGTGGTAGTTATAACAACAGCAACTTTGGTCATCATCGAAAAAATAGGTACCCAATGGGTACATGTGGCTGCTGAATGATGAATATTGGAATACATAGTTGTACAGAGGTCCCATCATGCATGATTTATAAGTCAAATGGTCAATGAGTCATTGAGTCATGAGTCATGGGTCATTAGTCAATGAGACTCACAGTCAATATAGCAGTAATTTATTGATTAAGCCTTTAAAGCCCTCTTTTCAGTGATTAGGCCTCAGCACTCTCTGAAATTTTAGCTTTCATTTTATGGGTTAGGGTAACTGAACTAACTCATTAACTCATTGACGCATTGATCCATTGACTCATAAATACTTGATACTCATTTGCACAAAGCAAACACCATAATTTAAATTGCGTTTCGTAAAAACTGTAAATTTACTAATAATTTCTCTTTGAAATCAACAATGCAAAGACCTCATTTGT
The DNA here is from genome assembly GCF_036669935.1 of Montipora foliosa. Taxonomy (NCBI): domain Eukaryota; kingdom Metazoa; phylum Cnidaria; class Anthozoa; order Scleractinia; family Acroporidae; genus Montipora; species Montipora foliosa. Next base: position 66,709,924 of record NC_090871.1, on the reverse strand, counting down.
AGGTACTTCCGAACTTATATTAAACATTTTTTGTTTGTATATTTCAACATGTCTTTGTAACTCTTTTCATGATATTAATAAATGTCACACAAACGTCTAACACCAAGGAAGTACCGGAATTCTTGAATGTAGTTTAATACATTTATCTTGCAAGTGTTCTGAAAAATGATCTTCAGGTCAACAATCGAGTAGAAAATACTGTATATAAACACATGATCTAGGACGTTTTGTGAAATAGTTGGACTGTGAACCAGGCAATAAAACTTCGGAACTGTAGAGACAAAGATTGTTTGTTCTTAAACCTGTTCAAGAAGTCGTTGATGTTAAAGTTTATTGTTCCTTTTGCTTATGTCCAGGTTTGACCCTAATTAGATGCACGCCCAATTTTGACATCCGACACAAAGTGTCCCTTTAAGTCTAAGCATTTGCTACCTATTTTCAACAATAAAATAAGGGTAAAGGTTAGGGTTATTTTTAGCTTTGGGTAAATGCAGCAGTTAATCTTCACTTAAAGAGAAGCATTTGGGGGACACTTTGTGACATAAATTGTCTGTATTCTGAGACAAGTTGGCTAGAAGAGCAAGGGGACACTTCGTGACGCTTATTGAAATCCGCGTGCATCTAATTAGGGTCAAACCTGGACATATGTGTCCTTTTGGGTAAAAAACAGAACAGCTGTCCTGACAATGTTAAGTTCACCTTAGCGTTTGAAGAAAAGGAAGAAATTCCATTGTTAGATGGCAGAAAAAAGGAATCTAAAGATATAATCTCAATAGAGATGTAGATTTGGCTGTGAAAAAAAATAAAATTCCAAGACTTGTATGTAGTAGCATAAGAAGATGAGGTTGTGATAGATTTGGGCTCGCGTCAGAATGTGACCGTTTTGGACGAAATGATGGAACTAGATCGGATCCTCGTCTCACAGATACGGTAATGCCGCTCCTTGTTATTTTTCTTTCATTACAAAAACTCAGCAGCTCATCAAGGTGGCATGTACTAAAACCCGAAACACCGAAACGAAACCATCGGAACGAAACCACCGAAACCACCGGAATCGCCGAAACCATCGAAACACCGGAATGAAACCACCGGAACCATCGAAACACCCGAACGAAACCACCGGAACCATCGAAACACCGAAACAGGTATCGAAACAGCCAAAATGACCATGCAGATCGCGAGATTTTCTGAAATTCTTTCACTCGTGATGTAGTTTCACTGTAAGGAAAATTAGTCGTTTTGTTGAAAGTTGTTCCCTTCTGCACAAGCACACAACAGACTTGGTAAATTCAGTCTCCACCATTAACTATCTCTTCGAAATGCAAGTACATTTCAATAATACAATAATTTACAAATGCGTTAACATTCTTTTATCATAACTTTGCCGACACCTCGTATTTTTGTTTGTTGCCTTGGTCTTTGCACTGTTCCAACCTCGTTTTCACTTGTACGCCGTGTGCGCATCATTGCTTGACATAGTTAATAAAGGAAAAATAATGAAATTAAAGAATCTTCTGGTGTGCTTCGGGAATCTGCAAAGATTGTGAATAAAGAGCAACTGAATCAGGAAACTTGAAGGAAACCATTCGAGAAATTATTATAACCGACAATCAGCCCGGAGGTCAAATTTTATACCGCAATCGAGTCAGTTTCGATTGTTTTGTTCAAGTTCTTTATAGCTGTTTCGTGTGTTCCGGTGGTTTCGTTTCGATGGTTTCGGTGGATTCGTTCCGGTGTTTCGATGGTTTCGGCGGTTCCGGTGGTTTCGGTGGTTTCGTTCCGATGGTTTCGTTTCGGTGTTTCGGGTTTTAGTACATGCCCATCAAGGGGAACATCTGTTTGTCTCCCATGCTTGGCCTTGGTCAGTCAACCCTTTTCCGAGTAGACTTAGTTTACTTGATTTGAACAAATTACCAAATGCCTCGATAGTGGTGAATATTTTGCAGTAAGACTCTTCTTAGACCTTAGTAAAGCTTTTGATACTGTGAATCATTCCATTCTTTTATCTAAATTGTCCCACTACAGAATCGTGGGCCCTGAAAATTTGTGGCTTATGTCTTATCTTCAGAAAAAGAATACAAAAACATTTTGTGAATAATTTGTGTCTTTTCAGATATCCAAGCAATTAAGTTGGGGGGTACTGAAAGGACCTTTTCTTGGCCCAATTCTTTTTTTTTGATCTGTATTAGTGATTTTACCAGAGCTACCTCCTACTTTTCCACATGCCTTCTTGCTGATGGCACTTCACTCACTGCATGTGGTAAAGATCTTGATAGTCTGATACTTGATATTAATACTGAACGTCCCAAGATATATGACTGACTTTGTGCAAATAGATCAACATTACATGTAAATCTGAGTTAAAACGATTATATTCCAGCCTTTAAGGCAGAAATTAACTCTTAAACCTTCATCTTCCTTTAATCTTGGCCAGTCAACCTCTTAACTACTTCTTTCACGTCAAATACCTTGGACTAATTATTGATTATCATCTTTCTTAGCATGATCACATAGAGTATACTTGGTCCAATATAAGTAAAAACATAAACATTATGATAATAGTAAAGAAATTCCTATCTAAAGAAACTCTAATTAATATCTATCGATCACTCTTTCATATATCCTTATCTGACGTATGGTTCCATACTGTGTGGTAACAATTATTATAGTCCCATTTATGATGTAGTTAAACTCCAGAATAGGGTAATATTAATTAGGATAATTCCTGATGTACCTATTATGGATATTACCCCACACTATATCAATTTAGGCATTTTGAAATTTTCAGACATTGTAAAAATTCATACATGTCTCCATGTGTTTCCAAACCCTCTAATTTTACAATACCTCTTCTCTATCTGAACAACATACCGGTAGTTATACTACTCATAATGTCTCTTCAGAACAACTGTATCTTCCCTCTTATAGAACAAACATTAGAAAATTTTCTCCCACTATGATTGGAGGATACTTTTGGAACGTTCTTCCCCTTTTTATTCGCTCTGGGCCTACAAAAAAACTATTCAAGAATACTTTTTTCAAAAATTACTTATCTCAATACTAAATGCTAGATTGATTTAGTCGCTTTATCTACTTATACTTAAATATATTGCTTTTGTATATATTATGTACAGTATAGGTGTTTTGACTAGTTGTGTTTATTTGCTTATTGTATGTCTTCTTGTGTTAGCATTTCTTCTCTTTAACCACTTAATTAAGAATTCCATACATTTTTCCAATTACCTGGGCAAAGTATTAGTTCACTATTTTTGCCCTTTTCTATTACTCACATCTTATTTGTAAATTTGTTTAGTTTGTGGAGAATAAATTACGTTTACAATTACTGAGTAGATTTATTTATAGAACCAAGGCCGTAGAAGACTAGCTAGCGGAGGGGCAAGGGGGGCAGTTGCCCCCCCCCCCCCACCCCCCCCCAAAAATATATATTTTGGAAAAAAAATTCTTTTTGTGAAGTATTGAGCAGAAAACCTTAAATTTGCTGAAATTAACTTGTTAGTTTGAAATTTTTCACAACCGATCGCTTGTCGTTATGAGACAGGGGAGAAGGGGGCAGCAATATTCGAATACAATACGTCATTTTCACTTTTTGGTATAAATACCCTGGAATAAGTAGGAATTGGTATACAAGGTAGTCTCCCCAGACCTATAGCGGGTATAATGATAAAGTGTTGTGGTCGCCATTTAAGCATCTGAAGGGATGTTCCTTATTCATCGTGGGACGGATTACATACCGGAACCTGAGGTGATTTAGCAAATGAAACAAAACTAGCGGAAGTGAACGAACCTGGCTTCGTTTTAACTGAGTTCCCTGAGTAAGTATTTATATCGTCGATTCTAAGCCATAATTAACTTTGAAGTACGAAAACTTTTAGTAGAAAATCGAATTGGAGAAATCCTAGACTTACCCTGGTAGGATTAACGCTTACTTTTGATTAGCATTTAATACCTCTGCATTCATTTCAAAATGTTCTGAAAAAGCATTTTTTCAGACCTCGCTTTATTGCCCCCCAGTCAAAAATCTCTAGCTACGGCCTTGAGAACGTCTCCCTTGGGAGATTCGGCACGCCCACATACTTTGTAAAGGCCAATCAAAACAGGGGTGTCTTGAAAACGAAGACAACTAAGACCCTAAGACCCAAGACTTGGAAATAAAGAAAAGTAACCCAAAACCCTCAATTTGGCTACCCCTAGGCCTAAAAACCAACTTTAGGCATAGTTAGGCCTAGGGTTAGCCAAATTGAGGGTTTTTTGGGTTACTTTCTTCGTAGCACAGATCTACCTTAGGCGGGAAATGACGTCATTAATATCCTCACTAGTGATCCTCACTAGTTAGGATATGGAAAATACGCCATTCGGATCCCGGATGCAGTTTCGTATGAATTTTATAAGTGTTGTATTTTCCAGTAAAACACTCCTGTCTATAAAGTAGATAAGGTAAGACCTTCCGAGTAAGAGACCCAACACGCCGGAGCTTATCCCTGGTTTCCATAGCATGACTAGGTGTATTTCTACTCCCCCCTGGATGGCATGCTAGTCCATCGCAGGGTTACCCCCAGCATTTCGCCGGTACCCATTTATACACCTGGGTGTAGAGATGCACACTGGGAGTAAAGTGTCTTGCCCAAGAACACAACACAATGTCTGCAGCCAGGACCCCAACCCGGACCACTCGATCCGGAGTCGAGCACACCAACCACGAGGCCACAGCGTCTCCCACTGTCTATATAATAAGAAAGACTATTTTGGGGGCTGAGACTGAACGTTAAGGTATTATTATTATTATTATTATTATTATTATTATTATTATATAGTGTTTTACTGGAAAATACACCACTCATAAAATTCACACGAAACTGCATGCGGGAACCGAATGGCGTCAGAGTGGTGTCTAAAGTAGCCTTCCACGCACACACTCTTAGGCGGCCTTCGTCACGCGTTCCTTCCCCACGAGCGTCTGCTGAAACGAGCCACACATTCCTTTCCCTTTGTTAAGAAACTGTCATCTGCAAATCATGTGCGGGCTACTGAGGAACGAATCAGCGCTGTATAGATCTTCCCTGGGAGAGTCAATGCGTCAACTTCTTCTTTGGATGAATCATGAAAGGGACGAAACCTTTTCAAAATATTTCTCAGCTCAGAAACATTAAATTTTGTGTCCACTACCAATGAGATACCTACAACAGTGTAGATACAGGGGCCTATAGGTCAGGAAAGACCTCATACGCCGATTTATTGAAGGAACACTGATAAGTACTGCTCATAATTCCTCGTCATACACACAGACATGTGTCTCCAGAGACAAACCAATTATGAGTAAATTAGTACGACACTGCCGGAAAACCCAAAAACACTTTGTGGAAAAAAAAAAAACGGAACGTATACCCTCACCAACTGCGGTGCCACTAACTCCGGGGGCTAAGTTACGATATTATGGAAACCAACGATACACACGTAAGTCAAACGTAATTAAACTTAGGAGCTGAATCGTTGCTGAACTAGAGTAGTTTTCAAATCGTAACGGCCTACTTTATATATCTGTCAGTCACACCCATAATACCTCTCACACGTCACCAATACTATTTTTGTTTCCCCGGTGGGTTATGCATTTGAACAATCGCAAGTCAAAATGTAAGTGCTTAGCAAGAGTATGGTGTCGTTTCATCTACTAGTAAAATTGTGAGCCGTGGAAATATATAAATACTAATACAAAATTAATATTAAAGTACTGCGATTGTATTTGAACTGTTGAACTGGGTAGTTGATTTGAAATGCGCGAGAACCATCACCTTCAAGCGCAGCAGTGAACGCAACTAGGACAGTAGCGAAAAGAAAGCTTGAGAAAAATCATTACCTTTAAACTTGAAATTTTCAGGCTGCTTTTGGTCTTTAAAATTGATTTAATGTTTCTGTGTTGCGAACGGATCGTTCCTACTCAGTGTTTCTTCGATTTGAAAAAGCAAACCTTAATCAGTTCAATCGAAGGACTAGAGGAAAATAAATGGGACTATTCAAACGAAACGACTCCACTGAAATAGCGCGGAAAGAAATGTAAATATGATTTCAATCCCTTGGAAGCGGACGCCACAAATAGGTTTAAATCGAATCGCACGGGAGCGAAATGTTTCAACCATACGAATTATACCGTACTCATTCTGTGAAGAGCCGCAAAGATCTAAGTCAAACGGCATGAAATTTATACGTTTGATTCTTTGATAAGAATTTAAGTCAGCGATTTAATATGCCTAACACAAGAAGCTCATCTTCTTGCAGTTTTCTCAAAGTTTTCTCAGGGTCTAAAGTGCACTTCCAGAATTTGGAAGTCTGTTGTGATTGGTCTACGTAAATTCCGGTTCGTTTCAGCAGACGCTCAGAATCCCCAAGAGTGCAAGGAAAGGTTACGTTTTTGCAAACGTTTTTCTTGTAGCATTTATATTTCAAAAGACTTAACTATTAGAGGGAGATGTGAAATGCTAGTTTTCTACCCATAGAAAAACTAGCACTTCAAGGTTTAAGGTTACTGGGTAGAAAACTAGCACTTCACGACACCCTCTAATAGTTAAGTCTGTTGAATCCCTAAGAGTGTCTACGTGGGAGGCTATGTCTATATTGATGACGTCATTTCCCGCCTTTGCATGGTTGTTTGTGCAAACAGTCAGTGAAAAATGGCGAGCGATCGATTCGTGAAGTTCTCTGAAGATGACGGAAAACCCTTCTCTGAGAAACAAGAAAACTCACACGAAGAAAAAAATTCATAAAAATTAAAATTATTCAAGGAATTCCTCGAAAGTGAAGAAGAAATACGAAAATTGAAGAAATTCCTGCCGCCCAACTGCACGAATTTGCGATCAAGTTTGTGCTCGGTGAGAACGAAAAATGGTGAGTAAAAAACTCATCAGTGTATGTAATAAAAAGAAAAGTACACGTTAGCTCGAAGATATGAATTTTGTGTTACAGTAGTTAATCTCTAGATTTCTATACGGCCACGTCTTACATGTATAATATATGTTTCATAATTGGTTCAACCGTAACACTAAGAATGCGCCGCATTGTTTACTGTAATGTGGCTCTACGCGATTAAATCCGTTCCAGCAGAACGAAAACAATGAATTTCACGTGCAAATTGCTTCCTACCCTGTTCTCGGCTTCGCTTGAACCCGCCAATTCTGTGGCTTTTTAGAAGGTAAATCACGTGATCACAGGAGTTATGGGTACTGCCATAATTAATTTGATTAATTATATTTATATTTCTTGTTATTTCCTTGGCAGAAAAAATTCTTCTTCCTACTGACCTGACCTGACCTGTGACCTGTGTTTCAGCCCCGCCGAATTTCATGGCGCAAAAGACCGTTGCTCAGCTCTCACGATTTTCAGCGCGTTGATCAAAGTGGCGATATGTGCAGTACCAGAGTAAGTTCTTTAAAGGTAAAGTCTCTGTTAAGAGCCTAGAAAGACCCATCAGGCCGGCGCTTATCTCCGGTTTCTGTGGCATGAAGCGACTAGGAGTATTTCTACTCCCCCCTGGCCATGGATGGGATGCTAGTCCATCACAAGGCCGTTACCCCTAGCATTTTCGCCGGTACCCATTTATACACCTGGGTGAAAAGAGGCACCGTGAGAGTAAAGTGTCTTGCCCAAGAACACAACACAATGCCCCCGGCCAGGACCCGAACCGGGAATCGAGCGCTAGCTCTAACCATGAGGCCACCGCGGGTCCCACCGGGTACCTAGTAGTAACAGAGTGACTGGATGTCATTCGAAAAATGGCAGAAGCTCTCATTCGCGTCCACAACGCTGGATTCGCCCATAATGACATCAAGGGAAACAATGTTGTTCTAAACAATCCAAGAAAAGGCAAGTACAATCCTATTTTTATTGACTTCGGTAAGAGCTTGCCAGTGACTGGTCTCAAAGAACCTAAGGTTTTCTCAACAGAGCAGCAGAAAAGATACAGGGAAGAGTATCCGCACATTGCGAGCGCAAAGTTTTCATTTTCTGAAAAAAGCTGGAGGTAAGGTGTTATTTCTTTGTAATTTTAAGTATTCGAAACTACATTTAGGCCCTGTTTATATGGTCTCAGGTGGGCGAGATATTTTTTCACTCATTTGTTTAAAAAATTCTATCAACCGTTTACATGAGCAGGGCGAGACAACTCGGGTGGGCGAGACAACTCGGCAAGTAGGGTAACCCTGGCTGGCGAGACCGGCAGGTACAAAGCACAGGTCACAGGTCACAGGTCACAGGTCATTGTTTTACCAATACAGAAAGTACCTAAACACGGTCAGTTTAAAATTCAGAGTGCAGACCAGGGGTAAAATGCAGACTGAGGTTATAATGTAACTGTTGAAAAAGCCCAACCCCTTTAGAAATGTTAAAAATTAAGCCTAAATATTGTTTTAGACCTAATTAGGCCTAGGGTTAGCATTTCTAAGGGGCGTGGGCTTTTTCAACAGTTGTTAAGTTAAGACAGTTGTTAAGATGACTCTTAAAATAAATGCATAATTAAGTAGGGGCAACTTCGTCTCGGTCACGCAATTCTCATATAAACGCTCGATAAAGTTGTCTCGGGTAGGAGGGTTGTCTCGGGTACCCGAGACCATTTAAACAGGGCCTTAGAACTACCAAGAGTTTGTAAGGAATGTTTGATTGCTTGGGCCACTTTGAACAACTCCAATCCCTCCTCTCTTGATGAGATAGTTAATCAGATTGGAATAATACGCTCATTTGTGTGGATGGAAAAACTGAAGGACTCTGCAAAGTCGGGGATTTATATGAATTGGTCTGTGTTAAGCTGCATATAACAGAATGGCAACTAACTTTATTAGATCTTCTCTATCTCAAGCGTCTGTATTATTTATTCTCTTCCACCCGAATGGAAAAAGCTTATGGCTACGAATAAAAGATTGGTATACTTCTAAAAACGATACCTTACAAAGGGGTCGAGTATTCAGAAGTGGAATCATAACCTCAAAGAAGAATTATCACTTCTTTCATAGTTTCAAAGCTATCTAAGCCAACCACAGCGAAAAAAAAAACAGAAGAACAATATGCCCCCGATGAATCTCCATCCTTCAACGGTGAAACAAGGTGAAGTCGTGCGAATTCCAATACAAGGTTTTTGCATAGAATTCTACCATTTAATGATTTTTTCTTAAGATTGGGAAGAGTGAATCTCCTCTCTGTATATTTTCTGCCATACAATTATAGAGAAAAACATGCCTCATTTGTTTTTTCACAGCTCTGTGGTACAACATTTCTGGGCTTCAATACAACCCGTTTTCTGAAACTACGCAATTTCCGAGGCTGATATCCGTTCTTGGTATTACTCGACCACTTAAAGACTCGCTTCTGTTTAATCACCTCATATTGCTCTCGAAACAATACAGCTGCAGCTGTAAACTCAAAAAATGTTTTACCAACACGTGCAATATTTTTGGTAAAAGTGAAGGCAGTTTATGAAATGGAGCATCGGATAGCTAAAGAGGAAAACAAGCTCTCTTTCCATTATTAAAAAAAAAATGGGATAAGCTCCTTACACAGGAACATCATCTCGATATCCCATAATTTCGTTTTTTCTATCTGACCCTTCTAAGTTTACGACGTAAGTATGCGAGTATCCAGTACCTTGTGAGGTCTGCTTGTTTAATTTTTTTACCCACTGCTCGCTCTGTCTGTGTATGCAACCGGTCAAATAAAATTAAGGAAAAGATTTGAACACGTAAGTAATTTTATTAGGGATTGGAAGACTGCGCGTGTGTGTTTGAGGGTATAGTTTTGTATTGTTATGGAAATAGTGTAAGTATCGAATTGGAAGTAGTGCTATAGCGCTAGTATCGTAATGAAAGTATTTTAAGTAGTGTAAGTATCATAATATTATTGTAAGTATCGGATCGTAAACAGTGTAAGCATTGTAATGTAAGCAGCGCTGTTTTGTCGTAAGGCAAGAAAGCTTCGCCTATATGGCACAGCTCATTTTCACAAAGGCCAAGCTGGGTCCTCTGCCCGATGAAATTAAGGGAGCTTTAGACTCTGATCCAGACAGGAAGCCAACCTTAATATAAACAAAATCCATGCACTTCTTTGAACTACAGTATATTTTTTATTTTAAATTCTAGCCCGTCTCACGCCGTAGGGTGTAATGGAAATGGGAAAACGCAGGAAGCGCGACTGTGGCAAAAACCGTGGAGTTGCGGAAAGGAGACCTAAAGCGTGAAATTTTGTTATTTTCACATTCCTACTCTCTGAGAGCACAGAACAGGCCATTTAATAGTAAAACGAATTCAGTCGTTGGAAATGTTTATGGAGGTTTTATAGTTTTACATTCCTTTTACCAAAGTGGCATGAAAAATTTATATAAAAATCGGAAAACTAGTAGGTAGTCGGTCGTTTAGATACGAAGAACTATATAGTGAGTCTTTGACTGCTGTAAACGTTATTTCTACTTTTGTTTTACAAGAAGGGAACGTGTTTCTTTGGACAATAAATGGAATATGAAATTTTGTTGGCTTTGGCGAGATTTATAACGAGCAGCACTGGTTACCGAAAGATCTGTCCGTTTCGTTTCTGTTGGATACAAAAGGCCAGAGCATGATTGAAAGGTACGCCCATGCTTCATAACCATGCTGTAATGACTGTGGGCAGAGCTCCAAGAAAATAGGAATTAGAGAAAATGTTGGCCGGTATCGTGGCTGTAATTAGCTACGGAAGCTAATTAAAGACACCACACGAAGTCTTGTGCTAATTACTAGTGCACTGAATAACGTTAAAAGCTTCGAGTCGAGTCTGAGGTAATTTACCAATAACCAAGTTGGCGTTGACAATTATCAAAAACTGAGGACATCTGTCAGTCTTTTCATTATAAAATTGATTCGCCTCTATAAAATCATTCAGCCCAAACTCTATATATCGAAGGAAAGGTTACGTTTTTTACAAACGTTGGCCGTGTGGCACTTTATATTTCAACAGAATTAACCGACTAGAGTGTAATGAGAAGTGCTAGTTTGTACCCCATATGAACCATGCGAGCGTTAGCCCTACTAATGGAAATGGGCCCATACAGGGACAGAGAAAAACTCTGAAAAGGGTGGGAAGTGAACCCACGACCTTCGGGTTAGATCACCGCTGCTCTACCAACTGAGCTACAAGGTCAGATGGGAGCATAACGTGGGAAATGAAGATGAGTTGAAGTCACGGCAATGAACATGCATGTACAAGTACAAGGAAGGGTTACGTTTTTTATAAACGTTGGCCGTGAAGCACTTTATATTTCAACAGTTTTAACTGACTAGAGTGTAATGAGAAGTGCTAGTTTTGTACCCCATATGAACCATGTGAGCGTTAGCCCTAAGTTGGGCTATAACGAAACACTGAGAAATCCACCATGGCTGCAAAAATGTCTCTCATATTCGTGACTATGATACTCTGTCTATCGCTTCTGATCAACTTCCCTGGACGCTGTTTTGGTGAACAACTCAAAGCAACGCAACGCAGCGCAAACTCAGCTAAATATGTATATACATGTCATGCACAAAACGTCAGGTTGGAGAATTTTTTCCCTAAGTCGAGCATCATGCGTAAAGAATCTTTTAATCTACCAGTTCCTAAAACTTAGTGTTGCTCAGTGATGTCTCGAGATATGTGCAGTTTGCACTCAAATGCAAGAATTGGGAACTTTGTGAAAAATAGCAAAAATCGCAGAACACTGAAATACAAGAAAACTCTAGTCCCCGACAAGAGTCTCCATTTCAACGCTTTTTGTGAAAATTATGAATTTTCCATAAAACCGCAGAACACTGAAAAGCAAGAGAAGACTAGTCCCTGAAAAGAGTCGACGATTTTTGTGAAAATTGCGAATTTTGCGAAAAATAGCAAAACTCGAAGAACGCTGAAAAGCAAGAAAACACTAGTACGTCCCCGAGAAGAGTCGCGATTTTAACGCTTTTTGCGAAAATTGGGAATTTTACAATGACTGTAAAATTTTCGCGCACTCATTGCCTAATTTTTATTGTCAATAAGCGGACAGATACATAAATTTATAACTTATAACTTATAACTTTAAATTCTAGCCTGTCTTATGCCGTAGGGTGTAATGGAAATGGGAAAACGCAGGACTGAAGCGCGACCGTGGTAAAACCGGGGAGTTGCGGAAAGGAGACCTAAAGCGTGAAATTTTGTTATTTTCACATTCCTACTCTCTGAGAGAACAGAACAGGCCATTTAATAGTAAAACGAATTCAGTCGTTGGAAATGTTTATGGAGGTTTTATAGTTTTACATTCCTTTTACCAAAGTGACATGAAAAATTTATATAAAAATCGGAAAACTAGTAGATAGTCGGCCGTTTAGACACGAAGAACTATACAGTGAGTCTTTGACTGCTGTAAACGTTATTTCTACTGCTGTTTTACAAGAAGGGAACGTGTTTCTTTCGACATTAAATGGAATATGAAATTTTGTTGACTTTGGCGAAATTTATAAGGAGCAGCACTGGTTACCGAAAGATCTGCCCGTTTCGTTTCCGTTGGATACAAATGGCCAGAGCATGATTGTTGAATGGTAATTTTTCAGAGTTGAGGCTTGCACAAAGTAACAATTAGATATGAAAACCCACCTTATCATTAGGGAAAACAATTTCACTTGCATTTTCTGTGTTTTATTGTCACTAGTGAGACTTAAATATAGCTGCCTTCAGGCCCTATTTCTGCCATTTCGTTGGAAATTAATTTGAGCAGAAACATTCATGCATACACTTACTCTTATAATAATAGACAACACGCCCGGAGGCCGGAGGGGGAAGAGGGGGGGGGGGGGGGGGGGGGGTTAAATACCATAAATAAGTTAATGGGGATGTGCCGCTGGATGGGGTCGCATTTTCACCAGTGGATTGATAACAGGGTTTGTGCGCGACAAACCCGACTGTTTTTCGTATTTTGACAATGAAAAAGCTATTGCGAGAACCATCGCGTTATAGGCGTTGAGTGCAGAAGACTGGTGGCGCTGCGCTTATGTTTTCAGAGAATGATGTTTTCACTTCCGTTGACAGATTAATGCCGTTTCCTGTCAAGACGCAGGACATAATTTTTACCCTGCGGTCTTTAGGGCTTCGTTACGCGTTCCTTCCTCACGAGCTCGTTTGAGGCTCTTTTCAGGATCTTTCAGCAGACACTCGTGGGGAGGAAGCCCTAAGAGTGTGGGAGGCTACTGGTCATATAGCTATGTTCAGTTAAACATGTGTTGTCACTTTCAGACAACTGCAATTTAAACGACAAGTATACACTCAAACATTTCACAGAGTGTCTGCGTGGGTGGCTATATGAGCAGAAGACTTCGTCGCTGAACAATGGAACGCTATTATAATACGCCCATGCTTCATAACCATGTTGTAATGACTGTGGGCGGAGCTCCAAGAAAATATATAGGAATTCGAGAAAATGCTGGCCGGTATCGTGGCTGTAATTAGTTACGAACGCTAGCATTGCTGTTTTAAAGACACCACACGAAGTCTTGTGCTAATCAATTAATAACGTTAAAAGCTTTGAGTCTGAGGTAATTTACCAATCACCAAGTTGGTGTTGACAATTATCAAAAACTGAGGAAATGTGTCCGTCTTTATTATGATATTGCTTCGCCTCTATAAAAGCATGGAGGCCAAACCCTATATATTGACGTTGGGCTATCAAGAAACTCTGAGAAATCCACCATGGCTGCAAAAATGTCCCTCATATTCGTGACTATGATACTCTGTCAATCGCTTCTGATCAACTTCCCTGGACGCTGTTCTGGTGTCAAAATCAGATCCAAGTGGAGGTGTATATTCGGATTTTGCAGAAAATACAAGGTTAGAGAAGTTCTTCCTTAAGTCGAGCATCATGCTAAAGAATGTTAAATCTACCAGTTCCTAAAACGTAGTGTTGCTCAGTGATGGAGATATGTCCAGGTTTGCACGCAAATGCGAAAATTGCGAATTTTGCGAAAAATCGCAGAACACTGAAATACAAGGGAACATTAGTCCCCGACAAGAGTCGCGATTTTAACGCTTTTTGCGAAAATTGTGAATTTTGCGAAAAGTCGCAAAAATCGCAGAACGCTGAAAAGCAAGAAAAAATTAG
>NC_090871.1:66678299-66683299 GCF_036669935.1 Montipora foliosa | reverse complement strand
CGATTTTATAGAGGAGGAAGTAATATCATAATGAAGGCGGACAGATGTCTTCAGTTTTAATTGTCAACGCCAACTTGGCGCGTGGTATTGATATGCAAAGGGAATTATCTCAGACTCGAGTTAACTCCATTAAAGTTTTCAACATTATTTCCCATTAGTATTAGCACAAGACTTCCTGTGGTTTTAAAACCCTCGGCGACATTTTAAAATGAGGTTTTTTTGGCATACCAGAAAAACACCATTTTTGTCGTAGTAAATACTGTTTTGAACCATTTTTTTGTCATTGTTATTCATTTTGTGTAAAAAAAAATCCCTCTTCATGTAGTTTTTTAGCCAAAATCTACATACTTGCTCCATTTCCTACTAATGCCAATGTTTTAACTTTTTTATCACCTTTTCATGTTCTGTGAGCAATTTGATGGGAAGAATTCCATTAAAAAGGGTTTTGTTGCCATCAGCACAAAAAATATGGTACACGTTGCGTATTATCGCCAATGTTGTCCAAATAGAAATGAGATGAGTACCCTTTGAGGTAAGAAATATAATTTTTCACAGTCTGAGAAACATGGAAGACAAAATTAAAAATTACTCAAGATTTCTCAGTTCTTCTAGCTAGTCTATGAATAAAAACAGTGGAAATTTCCTGTCCATAGTCCTTCGACCTCATCTGAAAAAAAAAGGCATGGAGTTTCCATGTTCCAAGTTCGACCTCAGCTGAAAGAACATGGAAATTTCCATGTTCCTTCGAACTTAACTGAAAGAAAGGACATGGACATTTTCATGTTCCTTCGACCTCAGCTGAAAGAACTACTACTACTACTACTACTACTACTACAGACGAGGGTTTTAGCTGAATGAAAGAACATGGAAACTTCCATGTTCTTTGATCTCAGCTCCGGATGGATCTGACTTCGATGTTCTTTGAGTTCAAGGATATGGAAATTTCCAAAAGGTCTGGATAGTAGCAGACATATCGATATTTTGAGAAACAACACAATACTTTTAAAATTTAAAAACATGTTTGGACAAAAACTTCTGTCATCTTCAGTTTAAAATTACAAAGTACAGAGTTGAATACATAGTTTGAACGAAAATGCTAATTACTATAAGAACAAAAGGAAACTTGACAATGTAAAATATTACAAAGAAAGTTTTAAATGTAAGGCAACATGTTCAGTGTGAAGGATCCTGTCCCTCTTGGGCTCTGTGCGGGTGTGGTATACAAGTTTTTGTGTGCGGGCTGTAGTGCTTGCTATGTCAGCGAAACTACCCGACATTTTTCCACGCGCGTACGTGGGCACATTTTCAGTGATATAATCTCGCACATTTTTAAACATTTACAAAATTCTGGGCATTGCCGCACTTTGTGCTCTAATGACTGTTTCGGCATCCTAGATCACGCTTCTACCACCTTCCAACTTAAGATAAAAGAATCCATTCATATTCATTGGGAGAAACCTGAGCTCTAAACGTCAAATTGGCAGAGCAAGAGTCTTTCATTTGCAAAATCACGGCCACATAACAACTGAGAATGATTTTCCAGCTTTGTAAATGACATTTTGATATAGACTGATATAACCTTGAAAAAAGGTGGGCCAACGTTTTTCAAATTTACCCAAATTCAATCCATTTCAATCCTCTCCAGTTTTGTCCATCCATGTCCCTTCTTGGCTTCCCTGTGTTTTGTTAGAGTTCTTCTATAGTTTTAAACAGTTATTTTGATATTTTAGTTAATTCTATGACCATTTGATCAGTGCTGAAATTGCCTAAAATTGCGTGACCTAGCTCCTTTAATCATCAACTTTATCATGTTAATGTAAAACTTTCTTCATTATCATGTTTCCTTTTGTTCTTATAGTTAATTAGCATTTTGGTTCACACTACATATTCAACTCTGTACTTTGTAATTTAAACTGAAGATGACAGAAGTTTCTGTGGAAACATGTTTTTAAATTTAAAAAGTGTTGTGCTGTTTCTCAAAATATGGAAAGTTCCACGTTCCTCTGATGTAACGTAGCTGGATGAAAGAACACATGGAAGTATTTCCATCCCAACACCCCCCGACCCCCCCCCCCCCCCCCCTCGTACCTTTAATTTCAGCCAAATATAATGAAATGGAAACTCCGACGTTCCTTCGATTTTATCTACATGAAAGAGAAGGATCCGCAGTTTGGCTGAAAGGAATTGTGCTGTTTCTCAAAATATGGAAAGTTCCTCGTTCCTCTGATGTCACGCAGCTGGATGAAAGAACACATGGAAATAATATTTCCATCCCAACACCCCCGCCCCCCGTACCTTTAATTTCAGCCAAATATAATGATATGGAAACTCCGACGCTCCTTCGATTTTATCTACATGAAAGAGAAGGGTCTGCAGTTTGGCTGAAAGGAATTGCAAATCTAATCTAATCTAATCTAATCTGATGTCATATAACCATTTAATAGTAAATGTTAATTTTACCTCTTCCAACAGAAGGTGGACGCGAAAGAATGTCAAACATTCTTTTAGGCAAAAAATCATGCATGTTCTATTTATATGACCCATTTAAAAGCTTATCTTGTAACTAAAACTCTAATTTCTAGTGTTGATTAAAAATTTTTAAAATATCTATCAGAACTGAACTAATTGCTGGAAAACTTGGCAATGCATTAAGAATTAAAACTGAATAAAGTTTAAGGTAAGATTCTTCCAACCTAACTAAGCTATGACACTATGAAGTATGACATGGATGTCTGGACGTGCAGATTTCCGTCTTTTGTAATGATCGACACAGCCTTCACTTCCTAGAGAATCGGTTGAAAACCGCTGTAGCGCCGTCTACGATTGAGCGTTGCAAAAACCAAACACAAAGTCATTAGAAAGTTACGACGTTCTGAAGGAAATACTCGGAGTCCCTTTCTCGGGAGTCCCTTTTTCTAGGAAATGTCTCCCGCCTGCAGGTCATTTTGAACGTTTTATTGCTGATCTTGTTTAATTTGTACGTTTTATTGCTGGTAGTTTTCTTTAAAATCTACTGAAAGAATACAATCCTTTGATAGAGTATTAGTCTAAATTACCCAGTTTGGGTAAACCCCATGGTTTCCACTCGGTCCAGACTCCTCCACAGGGGCGTAGCGTCCATAAACGCACGTACACCCATGCGTACAGCTCAAGTCCGGGAATTCTTATTCCATGGAGGCATTATCTTTTTTTAGTCATTATAAAATCGAGCCAATTTTTCGAATTGAACTGGTGTCTCTGCGTGTGAGTATTTTCAGTATCTTTTCATTAACCTATAGAGGCCTGGCCAAACGGATCCAACATCATCCAACATTGTTGGAAAAGTGTCGAAAGAGGTGACCAAACGAACGCAACAGACTCTAGGGTCTGAAAGCAAAATCTACCCAGAATCCTTAGAAAACAAACTCTCCCGATAGCAAGAGGACGGCTGTTCCAGAATCTGGGAACTGCAACAGCAAATGCCCCGGTCTCCAAATGTCTTGCATCATGCAGGCGCGAGGAACCAGGGCGTCACTGCGTAGGGAGTAGCGTCCCGGAGTTTTGACTTGCAAAAGATCCAGCAGATAAATCGGCGCCATGCCCCTGAGAGCTTTGAACACAAGAAGGGCTATCTGTTCGAAGAGAGATTGCTTAAGCTTTCGTCCCTCAGACATTCAAGATTTTGCTCGTTCACCATTCCGTAGCTTGAACTGACGTGGCAACGCCCGAAACAGATGCAACGAATAAACCATCACCATGGATACAGATAGCCGCAGCGCACGCTCGCGTGCAACACTGTTGAATGTGATGGCCGAACGAACGCAACACTGTTGTTCACACCTTAGAACAAAAGGTATGACACGTTGCATGATGTTGAGGACGATGTTTGATGGAAATCAAACTTTCTTCAACAACTTCCAACATCATACAACATGGTGGCCAAACGAGCACATTAAGAGAAACTTAATAGTGGACGAAAGCAAAAAAAAAACTCTACCCTTCGAAGCCCCCACACAGTGTCAGTGTTCAGTATCACCAGTCCCCCAGTTCCCGGTTATTTTGTAAAAACAGACTTAAGAACAAAACGCAAACAGCGGTTACAAACATTTGCTTGAACTGCATAACTTTTATAAACTCAACGTTTCGTATGTTACAACATACATCATCAGAAGTGATTATTATTCAGTTACAGATAAATTTAAATTCAAAAATACAACTGTACGGACTGGGCTAACGAAATTGATTGGCATAAAACGACAAGAATATGATAATAGAGATAAAGTTTCTCACTGCCAACGTTTTCATTTAACGCTGGCTTTAGATCACGGATCAACAGAAACTCTTTAATTTTGCAATGCATGTCTGATCGACCAGTTGCTGATATTTCAAAATGATCCCACTTAATTCTATGGTTGGTTTAGAAAACATGATCAGCAATTGCAGATTCGTGACAATTTAAAATGTTCTGTTTTTCGGTCACGTAATCGGCGTTTCGTTTTCCCTATGTAGAAATCATTGCAATCCCAGCAATTTGCTCTGTACACCGTACTTTTGACCTGAAGGAAGGAGCTAGTTTATCTTTGTAAGGGAAAAAAGACTTGATTCTTCGGGTGTTCTAAAAAACTACTGTGACGTTGAAAATACCATAGAATTTGTTTATACAAGACCGCAGCTGTTTTGTGAGGTGTTTGATGTGATGACCTAAGAAAGATAGAACGATAAGAACTTCTTTTTTCTTAACTGTTTGTACAGGATCTTTTGGCTTATTTTGAAGTTTCTCAATGACATCATTCATTCCCATAGGGTAGCCATTAAGTAACAAAATCCTCTTGAGGTCATCTAGGGCAGACTGTAACAATCGGGGTGACGGACAAATTCTAATGCAGCGATGAGCCAAAGTGCGGACTAGGTTTATTTTGTATTTACTCTTTGTATTTACTCTTTTCAAAAACAAAAATGATGCTTTGAGTTTTTTACGTTACCTAAATGGGAGACACAACAACATTAAATTCACAATTGAG
>NC_090871.1:66663299-66673299 GCF_036669935.1 Montipora foliosa | reverse complement strand
AAAGTGCTTATGTAAATGCTTGTTTTTTCAGTAGTGATAATCAGTCGCCTAGATAGCCAAAGTCAGTTCCAGATGTTTACACTATTTTCCAGCCTGCGAAACATTTCGACGAATATCTGAAGTTTGGGGAAACGCAGAGGCCTAAAACTTGGACAAGTGTCTTATTTCTTTATCTTCTATAAGATAACAATTTCTTAGCGTTTTGCACTGGATAGTTTTTGATTTATTTTTTTTATTGCGTGACAGTGAAAACGATCTATATTCAAGGTTCAAAATTAATGTTGTTTTCATGTCGTAAATATTTTATTCTCGATCGACCGTCCGGGAAACTTCCTTCTGCTCTTGCTGAAAACTGTGTATCAATATTTATTTGCTTTTTCATCAATATTTGTTTTGCATAAAGCACGCTAACAGAATCTGTACCTTGCTGAGTTCGCATTTGTTAGCGTTAATAGTATTTTCGGTCAGATGTTTCTGTTTTTTATGAGGGGTTTATTGTTTTGGTCTCCCATCCCAACACTAACCCCGCGAAACAGGGCTTGACTTCAGTGAAGTTTAGTATTACAAAGTTTTCGGATGCTCATAGGGCACACTTGTGGTGAAAAGAAGTTGTGAGGGAACTTGAAAATTATCAACATGTCAGCCCAGAAGCCAATGTTTCTCGCTTCTCTTTTATTTGTTATTCTTCAGAGACTGGAATGCTGTATTTCAATACCACACAATTCAGTGCCTTCTGATTTTCTGTAGCACGTACCACGGGCAAGCCAGTGTATGCTTCACAGAAGCATCTAGTTTCCCTTACAAAGATAAACTAGACCCTCCGTGAGGGTACACTGGGTTGCCTGTGGTACGTGCACCGTTCCAGACAATTTTTTCAAGTTGGGGGGTCATTACTGAAGACCACTTAAGGGGTCACCCAGAAGTCATACCAGCAGAGGCCCTTTGGCTCACAGGTTCTCACACGTTCGTACGACGAAAAAAATCTGTCCTTGCGTAATATGTAGCTCTAACAGTGCACGATAGTGTTTTGGTATTGTGTATCATTGTAGTGCCATGGTAGAAGCCTTGGGTAAATAGCCTGAGAAGACATGTGGTTACTAGCAAAGTACTGAACCCAGAAAGATTGAAGAAAAGAAATGGGAAGTGAGAAACATTGGCTTCTGGGCTGACATGTTGATAAACTTCTTTTCACCACAAGTTTAAGCGTGCCCTCTGAGCATCTGACAGCTTTGTAATACTAAAGTGTACTAAAGTTAACCCTCTCCGGCGGGATTAGTGTCTGGATGGGTGACCAAAAACATATACGCCTTCGTAAAACAGAAGCATTAGATCGAAAAATACTATTAACGCTAACAAATGCGAACTTTGCAAGGTACAGATTTTGTTAGCTTGCTTTATGCAAAAACAAATATTGATGCAAAAGTAAATAAATATTGATACACAGTTTTTAGAAAGAGCAGAAGGAAGTTTCCAGGACGGTCGCTCGAGAATAACATATTTACGACATGAAAACAACATTAATTTTGAACCGTGATTATAGAATATAAACAGTTACGATCAGCGACAAACATTTTGGGAGATTTTTGCTACGTTCAATTATTGTACGTTTTGGCTGCACAAATAAATCGCAAAATCGAAAGTGACATCTCCGGAATTCAGCGGGCGCCGTGATTACTAGTAAGTTACAGCGGTATGTTTACTTGCCAAACAGTGAAGCATCTGTGTCAAATGATGGCAAGATACCGGGTTTCCGAAGTTTCTTTTTCTGTCAAGTGTTATAAAGTTTGACAATAAATGAGCGAATTCAAAACAAAGATCACAATCGCCCACCATCGTTTCTGCAAAGTCAAAAATTTACTCTCCAAGACGAGGTTATTTATCACCAGGTAATTCCATCATTTTGCAAATAGCAGCTACTTTATTATTCACCGGCGTCACAATTTGTTGCTGATTTTGGGGCTCATTTTGTTGAAACTCAAGCACGCTTCCAACAGACCTGTTTATTTTCATGAAACCTTTCCTGCCTACAGAGTTATACTAAAAATATCCTCCCGTATCACGTTTCAACCTTAAGATCGAAAATTCAATACACAACATGATATTATAATTCACAAAGGCAGAAAATATCACAGAATCCTTTTCCAGCGAAACATTTTATTGAAACAAACAACATAAGATGCACTAAAACGCCATTCGCGTTGCAATGACTTTCCATTGCTGGTTAACGAGAATAACAGACTCACGAGGCAGAATGTATATTTATATTTAATTAAGTTAGCACAACACAAAAACGCTAACCTCATTTTGACACGAAAATGCTTTACTATTGCCATAAAAACTATCCAGTTACGCTCGCATATTATAAAACATGATGAATTCATAAAGGCCACCTTTTCCAGCGAACAAGTTTTTGAAACAAACAACATATTTGCTCTTAGAGGCGAAAACCTCTTCCTATTTCATTGCGTGCTTGAAGACAAGAAACTCAATCATGTCAAATTACCATGCACTTCAGGTTGAAACCCTTTCCTGAAGAACATTTTCCTTGAATAACAAGAAAATGCTTTACTATTGCCATAAAAACTATCCAGCACACATATCATAAAACATGATGAATTCTTAAAGGCCACCTTTTCCAGCGAACAATTTTTTGAAACAAACAACATATTTGCTATTATTGCGTGCGTGAAGAAAAAAAACTCAATCGTGTCAAATATGCGCAATATTACAAGAAACTAAACTTTCAGGATCACACCGTTTCCATGAAGAACCTTTTCCTTGAATGATGAAGCACAAAATAGACGACAAGCTTTCTTTCAAATAATCCTTGGCTGTCACATTTCCAATTTTTTTTTACCTGAAGACTGTGCAGAGTTGATCACGGATCCACTTAAGGTGGTCGATTCGTTCTCTGTCTTTGTTGAACCCATAAGTTACCAGAGAATTTTCCATTTGGTTTCAGTGTTCTACATAACAGCACACTTGGTAAATATTATTTTAGAAATGCAGCTCACTTTGATTTCTGCTCGACGGGCGACAGACTGTTGTCGAAGTCCATTACTCGTCGCTTTTGAGATTCCAGGTGTTGGTTTTCACCGCCTGCGTAGTTTATCCAACTGACTTTCCATTATTGAGCTCCATAAGGGTATATTTTGTTTAAGGATCCACTAAAACTCCATTCGCGTTACATCACTTTCGACGCCATTGCAGGCTAAGT
Source organism: Montipora foliosa (assembly GCF_036669935.1). Taxonomy (NCBI): domain Eukaryota; kingdom Metazoa; phylum Cnidaria; class Anthozoa; order Scleractinia; family Acroporidae; genus Montipora; species Montipora foliosa. The sequence goes on along the minus strand of NC_090871.1, from coordinate 66,670,082 downwards.
TAATGATTCTACTGTGTCCACCAGAGAAATCTACGCAGTTCCACTACCCTCTCGATCCTGAGAAAATACTCGCAGAAGGCTCTATGCAAAAAGATATCACTTACCAGGGGAGTGACAGGCAAGACTTTTACCGTCACGGAAGAAAAAAAAAAAAAACACCGAACAAATGCCATCCATTTTTAAACTGGGATTGCCATACGGCAACCCAGTAACTAGCTCCTTCCTTCAGGTCAAAAGGAGTGTACAGAGCAAATTGCTGGGATTGCAATGATTTCTACATAGGGAAAACGAAACGCCGATTACGTGACCGAAAAACAGAACATTTTAAAGCCCTCACTACAAATTGTCACGAATCTGCAATTGTTGATCATGTTTTCTTAACCAACCATAGAATTAAGTAGGATCATTTTGAAATATTAGCAACTGGTCGATCAGACATGCATTGCAAAATTAAAGAGTTTCTGTTGATCCGTGATCTAAAGCCAGCGTTAAATGAAAATGTTGGCAGTGAGAAACTTTATCTCTATTATTAGCATATTCTTGTCGTTTTATGTCAATCAATTTCGTTAGTTTCCAGTCCGTACAGTTGTATTTTTGAATTTAAATTTATCTGTAACTGAATAATAATCACTTCTGATGATGTATGTTGTAACATACGAAACGTTAAGTTTATAAAAGTTATGCAGTTCAAGCAAATGTTTGTAACCGCTGTTTGCGTTTTATTCCTATTGAAACTAAATGATGGCCCAAGTCAAAGAATTTTTATGACAGTTTAGAACGTCTTGCCCTTTGCTTGTACTGTAAACCCCTTGTTTGTGTTGTAGCTTGCTGCAGAGAAAACTCAGCAGACGGGTGAAATAAAAATCTAACTACTGCATTTTCGTTCGCATTTTTTTATTGAAATGTCCCTCGAAAATAGTCGGAAATGGTATTTCCGACACAATAAAATTCAAACTTTTCTGGGGGAGCACCCAGACCCCCCTACTTTGGAGAGCCTTCGGCGCTCGAAACATTCTTCCTGTGCGCACATCTTCAGTCTCACACCACACCCCTGTCCAGGTCCCTTTCACGTACTTTAACTCAAACTGCTGGTTGCCAACTTCTTTTACTCGTCCAATCACTGTGATTACGAACCCTGGATACTTGGGCGGCCACTTCACTAAGACTCCGGTATCGACCAGCATATTATCCATAACACAGAAAAATAAAAAATACATTATCATCATCTAATACTGAAGAAATATAAAAGTGTAAATATACACTTTTATATTTCTTCGCGTGCAACCCTAGTGAGATTTCACGGCTACATATGATTGCGTTTTGCCCAAAACAGGCTAAGTGAGACCAAAATCCGAAATTTACACCCCTAAGCGTGTCTACAAAACAGAGCTAGAGCAGCCCGTGTCTTGACCTACTCTAACTATGACCCTCATGCCAAGAATGTCAACAAAACTCTTAAGATGGAAATCCCTAGTCTCTCAAAGACAAATTGAAAGAGGAACAATGGTATTTAAGTCCCTACAGGGACTAGCACCTGAGTATCTCTGCTCGAACTAATTGTCCATCGCGATTCTGGTTATTGTTTGAGAGACTCTGTGAATAAGGTAAATGTTCCGCAACCGCGCACAAACTACTACAAAAAACAGCTTTAGCTATTTAGTGGCGCAGTTTTGTGGAACAGTTTGCCATTAGAGCTGAGGAAAGCAGAGTCCCTCAATCAATTCAAACGACTGATAAAAGAGGTTATCTAAGCCATTATTCTAAACACGGCATTCATGGAAAGCAGCTTTTATTGTATGAGTAAGATAGTTAATGTAGTTTACATAGTTCTATCTGTAAATTTGTAATTGTACATATTTTTTTTATATTGCTGATGAATTGCACCGCGGTTAAATAAAGATTAAATAAATAAATAACACTCTATTCGATATCAATTGCCGCTCAAATCTAAGAAAAACCGGAAACCAAATAGGACAAAATAAAAAAACCCAAAAAGCACATCGGATAACATAACCGAAAAACCGCTCTTATTTTTTTACGAAAACCGAAAACCAGGTGCTAAAAAACGAAAAACCCGCAAACCGCAATGAACACCAAAATCGAAAAACCGAAGTCTTTTGGCAAAAAAACCGAAAACCCGATCTAAAAAATAGCCACAACCGCAAGACTGAAAATCCCAATGTCACCCTCTAACCGGTGTTAATGTGACGTGAAAGTCATCAGGTGTATTGTCCTGTTAGAAACAGAGATGACAATAAATCGAGATCTCAATAAATCCAATGCATCAAAAGCTAATTCTCGCGTTCTGTATTGTCGAGGAATTGAACTAGGCAAGAGGCCAAGTGCAAACATGTGTTAAGGAAGAGCGAATGCTCAGTTACTTTGCGATACGGCAAAAGGACTTCAGCTTTTTTTTTCTTTTACCACCAAGCACAATAGTCTAAAATGTTATAGTATGATTACGTTTGTGCCGGCTTGTTAAAATATCCTTTCCATGCGGGCCGGGAATTCTACCTTAAAAAAAACAACATGAGAACAAAAGCGCAAAAAAGGAACGTCTTCTGTGTATGGGAAGTAACCAAAGGAAGGTATTCCTTTCAACTGCAAAAATTTCAGCTTGTGGTCTTGGCAGTTGGACTTCTCCATTTTTTTTTTTTTTTTTTTTGGAATTTGTTTATTTTTATTTGACAACTACCATTTACAAACTTATCTACAACTTACCAAAAGGAGAAAAAAAAAAAAGGAAAGAAAAGAGAAAGTTACAATTTACAAAACACTACCCAAAATGACTTACTTAAAAAAAAAAAACGAAACAGTACTTTAAGTTAAAAACAAAGAAGACCAACTAAATGTATGATGTGACAAGGTTAATTTTCTACTAAGTGTTTAGAGCAGCTACTAAGTTTTTCCGTTTTTTAAAATGAGTAGCGAGTTTATCCCTCTCCCTCGCAATATGGAGTTCGATATTATAAACACGTCTTATCCTGGCAATAAAGCCTCTCAAAGAATTCGAAGGTAAACCTTCAAGGCATTTCCTCACATAAATATAATATTTACCTAAAAGCATAACATGATTGATTATAAAGAAATCTTCCATTTCTTCAAAAATCCCTAAAAACAAACCTATCTCGTTAAAGGATTCTAAAACAACGTTATTTTCTTTAAGCGAGGACAAGACTTGTTTCCAAAATTCAGAAGACACTTTGCAACGAGAGAGTAAATGTTCTAAGGATTCTGCTTCTTCATTGCAAAAAGTGCAGTTTGGAGATTGCGAAAGGCCAAAGCGAAATAATTTATCATTGGCAAAGACCATATTGTTTAGAATTTTGTATTGAAATTCTCTCAATTTAGAATCAAGTGTAGTATGGAAAGGAAGAGAATAAACCTTTTTCTACTTAATGACCGTATCTGAGAATTTGTCTGATATTTTTTGTTTGGCTATCGGAGGGATTTGCTTTTTGCACAAAAAAGAGTCGTATATCTGTTTAGAGGTGGCATCTAAGATAGGAAAAGAGCCACAGTTAAATTTAATGTACGGTGTATGAGGGATAGGTCTTACTTCATTCTTACAGAAAGAAGACTTAATGATTGTTTTCCAGTCCGATGCATGGAAGAGAGTGAACCACACCCATAATAAAGAAACGTTGTTCAGGAGAGATCGTCACACAAGAATCTTCGTGGAGGAAAAGATTGTTATCCGTAATAAGGTCACCCACCTTTATGATTCCCAAGTTAACTAAATCACTTCTATAGACAGACTTTTTATAAATATATATAAACCTATTGTTCCAAATGATCTCGTTCACAACATCATTAAAAGTGACAGGCGTTGTACTATTTAAACCTGACCATGCGTCAAAGCGTTCTTTATAATATTTCGGAAACTGAGTTTTTAATTTGACAGTATCAAAGTTACAATGCAAAATTTGAGTCCCACCAACAGAAAAAATTCAACTATTTAAAAATGATTTCCAGGTACTCGGGTAGTGCTCTAAGAATTTCTTTAAACAAATGACTCGTCTTGCACTGACCATAGACTCAATATCCAGCATCTTCAGTCCACCTTTATCAATATCTGAAATAAGCGCACAGCGCTTGACTTTATCTTTTCCATTCCAGATAAAAGTGTAGAAAAACGAGTTCTTTTACAAGCTCATTTGGTATCGGAATTACCGATGCTCTAAACATTAACTTAGGAATTGCAAAAGTTTTGATCATTTGGATTTTACTCAAAATAGATAAGTTCCTCCATTTCCATACATGTATTCATTTTTTAATAGATTTTAATGTTTGTCCGAAATTTAGATCGTTTCTCTGTTTTTCGTCATAACCAAAATACACTCCCAGGATCTTGATAATTTTACAAATCTTATGGTCCTTAAAATCCTTTTCGTGTAGAATAATACTGCCAAGCGCTATAACCTCAGTTTTTTCGTGATTTACAAGCAGACCAGAACATGATCCAAAGGATTCCAGAGTGGCGAAGAGGGAGGTGTGAGATTCTTTGTCATGTAAAACACAAGTTATGTCATCCGCAAATAAGGAAAGTTTCGTGGTTTCCCCTCCAATACAAACACCTTTAATTGAATCGTCGTTTCTAATCTTAATAGCTAGAGTTTCTAACGCAATTATAAAGAGATAGGGAGAAAGTGGGTCGCCTTGACGTACCCCTCTGCTCAACGAAAAGGGGTCTGTTGTAAAGCCATTGTTCATCACACAACTCGATATATTTTTATACAGTGTTCGAATCCACTGAATAAAAGAAGGGCCAAAATTAAACTTATGTACTATTCTTATTAAAAAATTAAAATTAAGCGTGTCAAAGGCCTTTTCAAAGTCAATAGCCACTAAAATTCCAGATAATTTCTTCTCTTTGGTATACTCAATCACATCATCAATTCTTCTGATTGCATCAAAAATAGATCTCCCTTTAACAAATTCGTTTTGATTTGAGTGTATTATTTCAGGCAAAACCTTTTCCAAACGTTTTGCTGGGATTTTAGAAGCAATCTTCGCATCAACATTAATCAAGGATATGGGTCGCCAGTTTTTAATCATCCTTTTATCTTTCCCTTTCTTCTCTACTAAGGTTATTAAGGCTTGTTTCTGTGAATTTGAAAGCTCTCCAAACTCAAATGCATAACTTAGACTGTCTACTAATAGCCTCCCGAACAGAGGACAGAAAGCGAGATAGAATTCAATTGTCAGACCATCATTATCAGGGGTTTTATTTTTGGGGAAGGTCCCCAGCACACTGAAGCATTCACTATATCTTATTTTCCCTTCACAAATTTTCCTCAAGTCCATGTCTGTTAATGCAGGAAATCCCCTAGAGATATCTAAGAACATGGGAGTTGTTGAATCTAATGGGCAACTGCTACCATCATAAAGGTTAGCATAAAATGATTCCAGCTCGTCCATAATCTTCTTGGGTTCATTTGTTAGCTTGCTATCCCTGGTGAATATTTTACCGACACTGCTCTTTTTCTTGTTTGATTTTTCTAAAATTTAACAAATATATTTATTGTTTTTTTCTCCTAGTTCGTACCAAGTTGCACGAGAGCGAATAATAGCTCCTTGAGTAATATAGTCATACAATTGGCCGCATTCTGCTAGTAGGCATTCCAGCTCTTCTAAGCTTTCTTTAGAGGGGTTGTTATCGCTGCATTTGGTAGTGCAGTTTCTTAGACCTTCTTCAAGTTGCTTTACTTTTTCTCTTTTTTTGCGAGCCTTGGCTTTGCTATAGATAATTGTTCGCTGTCTTATTTTATATTTAATCAGGTCCCATAGAACTCGTTTATCATTTACTTTTTTAAAATCTTCTAACCAGTTTTCATATTCCAAAGGAAGGAGGTCACAATATCTTGGTCATTTATTAAAGTAGAATTAAATTTCCAAAAACTTGGTTCCTCGCTCGTTTTCATCAAGGCCGTTAACTGATAGTGTAATGGCTGGGTGATCCGACCTAATTGCAGTTATTATTTCTACCGATTCAACGTCTTCTTGTAAATCATTACTGGTTAACCAATAATCTAGGCGTCTTTGTATTAACGGTGATTTTTGACGCCAAGTGAAACGCCTGTCAGTGGGGTTACGGATACGTCATATATCTACTAAATCATGCTCGATAATCATATCTTCTACATATTGCACAGAATCCTTTCTCTTTTTATTCCCGCCTCGACCATCAAGGTCTTGATCAAGAATGATATTAAAATCTCCCCCAAACAACCACGGACTTGTCTGCGTCTGTGACAAAGTCTTTAAGTTCCTCCGATAATTTGCTAAAAACCCGCATTGTTCCGCACATTTCTTTGGAGCATAAATATTCAGAAGGACAAAAAACGAGTCTTGGATCGCAACTTCTAGAAAAATGTAACGGCCTAATGGATCAACTTTTGACGAAATTTGTTTAAAATCTAAATGTTCCTTTACAAGGATCATTGAGCCTTTATTGTGACAACTACCATGTGGGAAAAAGGTATCGCCCTTCCATTGTTTTTTCCATATGTTCACAACTTCTGGGAGTGCTGTAGGTCTCTTGTAGAAAACATATATCGGCCTGAGATTTATAAAGCCAATTAAACACGGCCTTTCGCTTCTCCAAAGAACGAATCACTCGGACATTTAAGGATATAAGCTTGAAGTTATAATATTTTTAGACATCATATATTGCGAGGAATAAAGGAGTATAAACCAGTGGGAAAAGTTGCGTAGTGAACTACGTATAACGTGAAATAACCATTCATTCAAACAAGTATGAAAAGGTCGAGAAATGTAAGA
>NC_090871.1:66638299-66648299 GCF_036669935.1 Montipora foliosa | reverse complement strand
TTCTCGATTTCGGCCTTGCTGGCATGAACCCCGTGTACATGGGCTTAAATGACTTAAAGGAGTCAAACATTTTGGATGGGTCGGAGGTTGTTTTGTTGGCGGGTTTACAGACCACACCTCTTTGAGATGGCTACCCGTAAAATATTAGTTCGCGTGATGAACGACCCCAACAATAAATTAACGACCCTTTAAAAAAATTAGGATTAAAGAGCTCCCGGTTGAATCAATGAAATACTGTTCCATTCCCCTCAAATAGCTTGTGGGATTGTTTAATACGTATTCCAATAGCACAAGAAGCTGCGCTCTTGTTAACAAGGTGGCGTCTGGCTTTCCTATTTTTGAGAGATTGATATTTTTTAAATGGCGCGCTATGGACCTACGCTATGTTCTCTACAAAGTGCAGCTCTATGGTACGCCAGCGAAGAACCAAGCTATATGGAGCTGCATTGAGAAGGACTGTTTCCGTACAGGAAATACAAGTTGCTTTTTCTTTGAATTTGTCACGTCAATTTTTTAATAATATTTTTGTTAGAAGAAAAACGCATTGTTCCTTCAGCGTGAAATACACATGGTTCGTGTCTCACCTTTCTGATGAGAAAACAAAAGACATATATATATATCATATATACTTTGAAATTGCAACGTTTTTGAAAACGGGTGTATATATATATATATATATATATGTATCAGTTTTCTTCTAACACTTTCCCCAGAGTGGAGCACATAGCCACAAATTACCTCTAGTTTGCCAGTTGAAGTAAAACTACTACTGTGGAAAACCTTTGTATTTTATAGCTGATTTGTTTTAGTTTCTGTAAGAAATTGGCACGGTAATTAAAATGAGCAAAGGTGTCAGTTTTAGAATATCTCCAGTGGTTTTAGAACGTCTTAAAAGCAATGCTAGCGTCCGTTGTAGCTAATTACAGCCATTCGGCCATATTGTCCTGCGAGACCAAAAAAGCTTTGTTTTACCACGCCAAGCCTCGCAGTGAAAACCATGGGGGTGAGGCTTGGAGTGGTAAAACAACGCTTTTTTGGTCCCGCGGGACAATATGGCCGCCGGTGTGACAAGGGCGAATGATGCCGCCAAACTTGATTGATTGTCTCTCATGCATAATTTCATTTTATTGGAGCTCTGCCCACAGTGATTACAACATCGTTACAAAGCATGATCGTATCATAGCTGTAAAGTAAAGTAAAAAGTAAAATCCTTTATTTAAAAACACCATTAGCATTTAAGCACTACATGCTTGAGGGGTCGTGTATCTAATTATCTAATTATCTAATTATCTACTGAAAAATGAATGAAATATAGGAAATTAACTTACTTTATCGCAAATCTGATTTCCTGAAACGTCGGACTAGATTTTGCCTTTGAAAGAATTGAATTCTGAAACACAGTTCCACAGTACAGCTCCTCTGCAACAAACAGAATTTTTCATGAAATAAGTGGAAAATCGTGGAACGACGGCCTTATGATGTCCTTTTAAGTTATACGGAATATTCCGCCATACAACTAAATCCGAAATCATTGCGGGGATATCATCACTGGCTATATTATAGATTAGTTTGACAAGACTTCGTTTATACACATCATGAATCGAGTCCCATTGTGTGAGTTCCATAACTTGTATTGATGGTGTGTCTCGAGGCAAATTAAAAATTAGCCTTCCGGCACGACAGTGCAGTGCTTGCAGGGATTTAATATAACTTGTTACAGTTCCCCCAGATAGCGATGCCGTATGTCACTGAAGGGAGAATCACCTTAAAGTATAGGCCAAACTGAAGTGATTTTCTCTTGAGAAAAGAACACTTTTCCAATAAGTTTTGACAAAGTTGTTCCTTAATTCCTCAAGATTATTCGCCAAAGTAAGCTTTCTGTAGATAGTAATGCCCAGCAATCTTGTAAGATAGACCCACGCAACGTTTACATTTCCAATGGTGATCAAAGAGAGTGGACCAGTAAAGGATCCCCGATGGAACAACATCACTTCACATTTTGAAGAGTGCGGTGTTAATGAGTTAGTCATACACCATTTGTTAAGCTCATTCAGTGCGTTATTTAGTAGGTTACATGCTTCATCAACGGTGGATCTATTACAGTAAACTGTAGTATCGTCAGCATACAGGTAGAGATTGCCTGATGTCACAGCCTCTGGCATGTCATTGGTGTATAAACTAAACAATCTTTGAATTCTCCGACGTAGAGTTCCGCAAGTCCAATTGGTTGCAGGATGCCCAGTGGTCCATCATGTGCTCGTATGTTTACGGACCTCGTAACGTTAGTATTATCGCGAGCAATCCCTTGTGCAGTGTTGTGCGGTCAACAGCCACTTTGTTAACGGTGCTTCATCTGATAGGTCCCCGGAGGCTTTCTTGTTAAGGCTCAGGACACCCTTCGGTGGTGCGGCATTAATGCGTTATGGCTACATTGCCTCTGACTGGAATTGTCAGGTTAAGTGGTACACTCCCCTCGGTAGTGCAGTATGTGTACAGCTATTTATTCTGTGCATGCGTGATCAGCAACCACTTTGTTTCTGTTACTCACCTTATAGCCCCCTGGAGGCTTTCTTGTTAAGGCTGGCAGCAACGCCCGGTAGTGCGGCACGTATTTGACCTGGCTTCATGGTCTCTGACTGGAATTTTCAGCTTAATTGGTACACACCCCCGGTGGTGTAGCACGTGTACAACTATCCATTTTGTAGGTTCTGTGATAGTCCCCTGGTGGCTCAAATTTATGCACGCCTCCCCTGGTGGTGTGCGAGAAGTTTCTCGGACATCATTGTTACTGTGCCAGGGCTACTGGATGTTTACTGTTACTGTAGTTGTTGTCTGGTGGTGACTTTCTTGTCGTTAATTGTATTTATTGCGAGCGACGTTATTAATTTTGATTGCCTCTCGTTGCCTTTTAGATGTTTTGAAGTCCAGGCCCGTAACCAGGATTTTATGTGGGGGGCGGGGTACTAGCGAGACCAAAGTGGACCAAACTACCGAAATGTATTTTTTTATTGTCAGATCCGTTTATTTAGGAAAGTAGCAATACATGAGAAATTGAAAGTCGGCAAAGTACACGGTAGGAACTGAATATTTTACCACAATTGCTGCTAATCTCCCAATCTGATTGGCTAATTTGCCGTTGTCGATAAGAGTCCCTACCACGCTGCTTGCGTCAACGTGTCGCGCAATGCCTTTTTCAGCTCGCTATCTGAAAAAAAATATATTCCTTTGACGTTGATATTGTGGTAAAAAACAAATCGAAATGTGGTTTAGGGTGGTCTGTACTCTTAAGCCGCGGCTACACGAGCGATTTTTTGCTCGCGCTGGTGATGCGTTTTTTTCAAACTGTGTCGCATCGCCAGGGCGAGATGAAGTGGCGACGCGACAGGTGAAAAAATTGCAAAAAAAAGTCGCCAGAGTTGAAACTTTCGCGACAAAATCGCAGAGATATTTGCCCGTGTAGCTACCCCTGCAACTTTTTGCCCGCGCTTGCGACGCGACTAAAGAATATTTAGCCAATGAAATAGGCTAGTTTTGAATTGTGCAGCAACAAAAGAACAGAGTCGAGGTTCAGGGGAATAATTAGCATTTTGTATTGTTCAGAACAAAGGAAAATGCAAATTATTCCCCTGAACCTCGACTTAGTTCTTTTGTTGCTGCACAATTCGAAACTAGCCTATTAAAGTATGTCTGTTTATAGTGCTCAGGTCTCTTGAAGTAAGCGATTCGCGTGGCCTTCAATTTGTCGCCCTGGCGCGCAGGCGACGCGACAAAATCTGAAAAAAATCGCCTCACCGGAGCGAGACAGAAATCGTTCTTGTAGCCGCGGCTTTATCGACAACGAATACGTCTCAATACTCTTTTCCCAAACATTTTTTTCTTTTTGTTTCTGCATGTTGAGCGAGTTTGCAAAAGTTATTGAAAGGAAAGTCTGACGCGTACAAGTAGCTCATTTGCATAGTGCAGCGCGTGCACTGTCAAGTCCGAGTCGGTGTTTTTGATTATCAACAAATCTTGGCAGAGATTTCTTTCATTTATTGTGGTAAAAACAAATCGAATGTGGTTTAGCGTGGTTTGTACTCTTATCGACAACGAGTACGCGTCATTACAGTGGTCAAAGTGTTAGGGACTCACGAGGCGCAGCCGAGTGAGTCCACAACAAATTTTGACCACTGTAGTGACGCGTACTCGATGTCGATAAGAGTACATACCACGCTAAACCACATTCGATTTGTTAATTACATTTGCCGAATACAACTGTTTGAATTAAGTTATAAAGGACTAATTTTACGATGTAAAATGATACATCAAAATACTACGGAACTAATCCCTCCCAAGCTCCAGCCTCCGTGGGTGTTTGGTGGCAATTAGATTTACCACCTCATCCTAATCAATTTTAACTTGATAATGTATGTGCATTAGTGTGAGGGACGATAGCCTTACCTGGCCCAGGCATGCCCTGTTATATGTATGCAGCCGCCTTAAAGAAATCGCACTTCTTTCACATTCACAGCTACTAGAGTACAGCTGGTTTTAGTTTCCCAGTGAATACACTACTGTTTTTTCCATTCTTTGATTTTGTTAAGTTTTAAACTTCAGTTTAACCGACTGCACTCCTTAACTTGGATATTGAGTATCAAAATGCGAACGTTGTACACCTGCGGAATATTTATTGATTTACAAAAGGCTTTTGACACAGTCGACCACACAGTACTTTTAAAGAAAATCGACCATTATGGTGTACGCGGAATTGTGAATGACTGGTTTACCTCCTATAATATCTCACTGCTCATAAGCAAATAACTGAAATTTGTCCCTTGAATAGATTTAAGAAAGCGACAGTATTATATGGGGTTCCTCAAGGATCAGTCCTACGGCCTCTGCTCTTCCTTGTTTATATCAATGATATTTGTAACAGCTGTAACCAAATGAAATTCTATCTATTCGCAGACGATACGAATCTTTTATATGACAAAAACCTCAAATCCCTGGAATCTAAGCCGGATAAATGATGAACTTTGTAAGCTTTACGAGTGACTAATAGCGAAAAAATTATCTCTAAACAATAAAAAAATATAATTACGTTAAGCTTTAATTTTCGACCAAGACAAAAAAAGGTCAAATACGAAGTTAACTTTAAAATATTCAATTATGCAGCACCAACTCTTACATGTCTTTGGAACGAAAAAGTTATGTTAAATACTTGGACGCGCTTACTGATGAGAATCTCTCCTGGAAACATCATATTTTACATATAGCCTCAAAAATAAGTATATCGATTAGTATTATTGCTAGGTTAAGATAATTCGTACCAGTTAATACTTTACAACATATTTACAGATCACTGATTCAACCCTATTTATTATGTGGTATAACAGCGTGGGGCCGAGCAGGAAAAACTCACAGAAACAAATTAATCTTACGTCTTCAGAAACGTGCTCTTCGCCTTATGTTTTTTTGTGATTATAAAACTCACGTAATACCCTTCTTCATCTCTTCTAGTCTATTACCTCTAGATCTTTTTTACTTCAAGTCAGTTGCCATTTTAATGCACGACGTCTCAAATAATATATCGCCACCCCAAATAAGTAATTTATTTCATTACCAACATAATATTCAATCATTTATACATCACGAGATCATCAACAAGAGGTAACTTTTTTCTCGAATAATTATTCTAGAATAAACAAGCAAAATATGTCTTTTTCAAGGAATGACGGTGTTAGAATCTGGAATAGCTTAAATGATGAATTTCGTCAAATGCCTAAAACGAAATTTAAACACAACATTAATTCACAATATGCTCCTTCGGAAACTCTAGAGGGCAAATGAATATATTGATTTATCGCTTATTATATTTGCATCATCCTTCCAGATTCTCATGTAATTTGTTTAATTTTCCTATGAAATTTATTTTGTTTTCTTTTCTTTTTTTCCCAAATGCTATACTGATCAATATTCAATTATTATTATGGTTTTATTTTCTCTTTCTTTGCTTTTTTGGTTTCATTACCTGATTCGAACTTCATATTTAGTTCACTAAGTTACTTTTATGCAGTGTAAAATAATATTTAATTCTATGCGTCAAACCAGTGGTACATCATATTTTTTTATGTTCCAAACTTTGTAATATACTTGTAATAAACTTGTAATAAATAAGCTTGAATAAACTTGAACTTGAAACTTAAACCTCTGCAGCCAGTGATTACTCCGCGATCAAGGACGATTTAAGCCGAAACTAGACCCTCCGTGAGGGTACACTGGGTTGCCTGTCGTACGTGCGGCATTCCAGGCAATTTTTTCAAGTTGTGGGGTCATTAAGACCATTTAAAGGGTCACCCAGAAGTCATACCAGCAGAGGCCCTTTAGCTCACAGGTTCTCACACGCTCGTACGACGAAACAGATCCCTTTCTGAGGTTAAAAGCCTGGCTACCGGCCTATTAATTAATCATTTGTCAGAAAGAAGAAATTCCTGTCCTCTTTAGAAAAAAAATAGACTCGCATTGCTTACGTGTGATAGTGAAGTCACACAGCGATTTATACCATAATGTCAACTGAGCTGTGTGTTGTCTTCCAAGAGATTCAAGTTGTCCTTGCGTAAGATGTAGCTCTAACAGTGCACGATATTGTTTGGTATTGTCGATCATTGTAGTGCCATGGTAGAAGTCTTACGTAAATAGCCTGAGATAATATGTGGTTACTAGCAAAGTACTGAACCCAGAAAGATTGAAGAAAATATAAGGAAAGTGAGAAACAATGGCTTCTGGGCTGACATGTTGATCATCTTTTTAAAAGTTCCCTCACAACTTCGTTTCACCACAAGTTTAAGCGTGCCCTCTGAGCATCTGACAACTTTGTAATACTAAAGGTTACTGAAGTTTATCTTATCTGGCGGGGTTAGTATCTGGATGGGTGACCTAAAACATATACCCCTTCGTAAAACAGAAGCATCGGACCGAAAACACTATTAACGCTAACAAATCCGAACTCAGCAATGTACAGATTTTGTTAGCTTGAATCAAAAGTGACATCGACGGAATTCAGCGGGCGCTGTGATGTTACCGCGGCATGTTTACTCGCCCAACAGTGAAGCATCTGTGTAAAATGATGGCAAGATACCGGGTTTTCGTAAGTTTCTTTTTCTGTCAAGTGTTAAAAAGTTTGACAATAAATAAGCGAATTCAAAGCAAAGACCACAATCGCCCAACTCTTGAGGTTGACCATTGTTTCTGCAAAGTTAAAAATTTACTCTCCAAGACGAGGTTATTTATCACCAGGTAATTCCATCATTTTGGAAATAGCAGCTACTTTATTATTCATCGGCGTCACAATTTTTGGCTGATTTTGGGGCTCATTTTGTTGAAACTTAAGCACGCTTCCAACAGACCTGTTTATTTTCCTGAACCCTTCCTGCTTACAGAGCAATATTAATTCTGCCGTATCACATTTCAACCTTAAGCTCGAAAATTCAATACGCAACATATTATAATTCACAAAGGCAGAAAATATCACAGAATCCTTTTCCAGCGAAACATTTATTGAAACAAACAACATACTTGCTCTTAGAGGCAAAAACCTCTTCCTATTTCATTGCGTGCACTCAATCGTGTCAAATTACCATGTACGCAACAAAATAAATTTCAGGTTCAAACCCTTTCCTGAAGAACCTTCTCGTTGAATAATGAAGCACAAAATAGACGACAAGCTTTCTTTCAAATAATTCTTGGCGGTCACATTTCCAATTGTCTTTTTACTGAAGACTGTGCAGAGTTGATCACAGATCCACTTAAGGTGTTTCATTCGTTCTCTGTCTTTGTTGAACCCATGAGTTACCAGAGAATTTTGGTAAAAAATAAGAAATACAGCTCACTTTGATTTCGGCTCGACGGGCGATAGATTGTTGTCGAAGTCCATTACTCGTCGCTTTTAAGATTCCATGCAGGTGTTTGTTTTTCACCGCCTGCCTAGTTTATCCAACCGACTTTCCATTATTGAGCTCCATAAGGGTATATTTTGTTTAAGGATCCATTAAAACGCCATTCGCGTTACATGACTTTCGACGCCATTGCTTTTTACTGGGTTGCCTATGGGCAAACCCAGTCGAGGTCTGCGTTTTGTTTGTTTGTTTTCTTTTTTTTTCTTTTTTTTAGTTTTTTTTTTTCCGTGTCGGTAAAAGTCTTGCCTGTCACTCCCCTGGTAAGTGGTGTCTTTTTGCATAGAGCCTTCTGCGCGTTTTTTCTTAGGATCGAGAGGGTAGTGGAACTGCGTAGATTTCTCTGGTGGACACAGTAGAATCATTAACTTAGCCTGCAATGGCGTCGAAAGTGATGTAACGCGAAGCGCGTTTTAGTGGATCCTTAAACAAAATATACCCTTATGGAGCTCAATAATGGAAAGCCAGTTGGATAAACTAGGCAGGAATCTCAAAAGCGACGAGTACTGGACTTCGACAACAATCTATGGCCCGTCGAGACGAAATCAAAGTGAGCTGTATTTACCTGAAGTACATGGTAATTTGACACGATTGAGTTTCTTGTCTCCACGCACGCAATGAAATAGGAAGAGGTTTTCTCCTCTAAGAGCAAATATGTTGTTTGTTTCAATAAATTTTTCGCTGGAAAAGGATTCTGTGGTATTTTCTGCCTTTGTGAATTATAATATCATGTTGTGTATTGAATTTTCGAGCTTAAGGTTTTAGTATTGTATAAACTCTTGTTCTTAGGCCATCGTAGCTTCATTAGGAAAATAACACAAACAGCGGTGATAAACATTGTATTCCAACGCATTTTTATAAAACTTGACGTTTCGTATGCTAGTCAACACACATTTTCAAAAGTGACCGTTACAATTTTTAAAAACTATATATATATCGTAAACAATAGGGGTCTGGAACCTAGACTTACAACAGCATTGATGGACAACAGCATTGATGGATAAAGCACGAGAAGACTTCTATGCAGACTTTATTGCTGAAAATAGTCACGATCAGGGTAAACTATTTCGTGCTACGCGTAGTCTCTTGAAGAAAGAAACATCTGATAAATTGCCAGCATCTATTGATGCACAAAGTTTTGTTGATGACTCAGGATCCTTCTTTGTTCAAAAGATAGTCGATATTCGTGCTCGACTGGACACTGAAGAAACATCCGTCAGTTCAAGCTCTATTACTGAAGTGTCTACACTCCCACCTGAGACCATGGAAGAGTTCAAAGAACTTACAGAGGACGATGTTAAATCCCTCATACAACGTTCATCTTCAAAATCTTGCTCCTTAGATCCAATTCCATCTAAGCTACTCCCTCAGTGTGATGTGTTATTACCCGTCATCACGTCTCTAATCAACATGTCTCTGAGGACGGGGATTGTTCCTCGAGTATGGAAAGAAGCACTAATTACGCCATTACTGAAAAAGCCCGGGGCTGATATGCACGTTCCTCAGAACTTTAGACCAGTTAGTAACCTGTCAAAAATGTCAAAACTAACTGAGACAGCTGTTTGTCATCAAATACAAAATCATCTCCTCGAACATAACATCTACCCAGACCAACAATCAGCCTACAGAAAAAACTTCAGCACAGAAACTCTTCTACTGAAAGTAAAAAATGACCTCCTCATGAATATGAATAAACAACGTGTGACTCTATTAGTACTATTAGACTTGAGTGCTGCATTCGACACTATAGACCATAAAATGTTGATTGATCGCCTTAAAATTAGATGTGGAATCACAAATGTACCTTTACGATGGTTTGAATCCTACCTAGAGAATAGATCTCAACGAGTCGTCGTTAATGGAGCTGAATCACGTTCTTTCGACTTACAGTTCGGTTTGGCACAAGGGAGCTGTCTTGGTCCTCTGCTATTTACAATTTACACTGGAGAGTTATCTGATATCATTAAACCCCACCTACCATCTGTTATGTGCTATGCTGATGATACTCAACTTTATGTATCTTTTAGTCCCAAGGACAATTGTGGAGAGGTTGAGGCCATAGCGGCTAT
>NC_090871.1:66623299-66633299 GCF_036669935.1 Montipora foliosa | reverse complement strand
CAATAGTCGTCATCGGCGTAATCAGATCTAAAATATTGAGGCCGTTTGTAACTCCGCCGCATCAGATCAGCCAGCAGAATCTTTGCCTTAGGGTTCAATTCTCTCTGCTCTAGGTTCATTGTGTCTTCATTAGAAGTCGACTCATCTTTCACCTTTAGCTGCTTAGAATAACAAAACTCGTGCATAAGAACTGAAGTTAATATACCTGCTCTCCATGTCAAAATTAGTTACCTTATTTCTGGCCTATTCTGATCTATTCTTTCATAATGTTACCTTAAGGAAACTTCGAGTCATGAAGTTTAACTTAAAGTTGAAGATGAAGTTGATCAAAATATTGTCTGCTTTGCTGAAGGTTTTTGCAGCGCTTCGTGTACATGATCTCTTCGAAAGAAAAAAAAAAGGTGTAGAACAAGTGTCCAGATATTAATATAACCACAAGGATTATTTACGGCTCAGTTTGAGATCATCATGAGTCATGCCGGAGTAATATGCCATGCAATTTTAAAGGCAAAGTGATCATAAGTAACTAATCAAAACTAACCTTGGTGGGCCGAATGCACTTATAAGGAGTTAAAATGCATATTGAATGAGCCGGACTGCCGTGAGCTGTAAACTCGAACATGACCGCTAATGTGACGACTACCGCAAGAAAATATTTTAACGCCATACCCTAACCGTTTGGTCAATAACTTGTTAAGTTTGAATTTGTCTTTTGTCATTGCACGGTCTTTTATAAAGAGAATGGCCCTATACATTAAATTTTAACGAGAGAATAAATTACCTCAAAGATTGTTCTATTTTGTTTTCGTTTTCGTTTCGCTGATGATTTCATCTCGAAATAAAGATTGGAAATATATCATATATATATAACCCTAACACTATTCTTTTGATCGCCACTGAAATTTCCACCTAATTTACAATAGTGTGCAAGGTCTAACAGGGGTAGTGAGAAAGAAGCAGGTGTTGCAAAAATGGCCCCCAAATAACTCTTCTTTTACGTTTGTGCAAATTAGACTGACTAGCCTCGTTTTACTGCCAAAGTTCTTTCAATTTGACCCGCGCTAATGAGGCTAGTCAGGATTAACACGAAGGAAAAATGATGATTTTTTGGCGGACATTTTTGCATTCGGTCATTTCAAAATCCTTAATTGATATCTCCCTTTATCTTTCGTTAATTCTAATAAGCCTTACAGTGACATTTCGTCAGTTGTCACCAAAATTTGTCATTCCGTCAGTCGAAGAAATTTTGAACGACAATACATACCATGGCTTAGAACCGGAGGGTGTATTTAAGAATTTAGAGACAAGTTGTCGCTTTAAGAAAATGTAAGGTAAAAAAAGCGGGTGAGGAACGAGTCATTTTCATTTAATAAAAGAAAAACAACAAGGTCATTTCATTCCAACATGCCTGAATACAACCCCTCTTTCGTTTTCAGGGCGAAGTCTTTTTGAAGCTATTTTCGCAGTTTATCTTTCCTGATTAAAGCGAATATTGTACGCCAGTTTCTTGTTTTTTTGGGGGGTAGGGGGAGGGTAGGTTGAGTATTAAAATATGTCCAGACGATCGTCGAGTTAGGGTTTGGTTAATTTTTCATGAAGGCCGCTGCATTACTAGCACAATTACTGAGAAACACTAATTTTTAGGAACTGGTAGATTTAACATTCTTTAGCATGATGCTCGACCTAAAGAAGAACTTCTCTAACTTCGCCTTTTCTGCATGGCCTGTATATACACCTCCACTTGGATTTTATATTGAGACCAGAACAGCGTCCAGGGAAGTTGATCACAAGCGATTGACAGAGTAACATAGTCACGAATATGAGGGACATTTTTGCAGCCATGGTAGATTTCTCAGTGTTTCTTGATAGCCCAACGTCGATATATAGAGTTTGGCCTGCACAATTTTATAGAGGCGAAGCAATATCATAATGAAGGCGGACAGAGGTCCTCAGTTTTTGATCATTGTCAACGCCAACTTGGAAAGGCGAGCGGTATTGATATACAAAGGGAATTTATCTCAGACTCGAGTTAATTAAGTCGATTAAAGTTTTCGTATGGTGTTTTTAAAAGCGCAACGCTACAGCTCCGTTGTAGCTAATTACAGCCACGATGCCGCCAAACATTGTCTCTAATTTCTATTTTCTTGGAGCTCTGCCCACAGTTATTACAATTACTGTAACGATATGGTTACGAAAAAAAAAAAATTTTTAAACAATTCAAGCAAACATAACAGTGTTGAGAGACTCAAATGCAAGTAAAGTATCCAGTTTCCATTTACACTGATAACTTGGAGGAATTGAGCCAGGGACCCTCTAAGGACAAATCCAAACGGTTTCCCCGGCGAGCGTGACTCAGAGATATGAACCCGAAGTATGTGCATTCGAATGGAGTGCTCCGTCAGTAAGGCATGTTGTGAATGAACAGAATGTGGTTGACTTTACTATAGAACTTTACTCCCACTTACCAGGGGAGTGACAGGCAAGACTTTTACCGACACGGAAAAAAAACTAAAAGAAATAATAATAAAACAAACAAATCCCACCCACTTTCCGACTGGGATTGCCATACTGGCAACCCAGTAAGGATCGGCTTGATTCGGCCTTTTGTCCACTCTTACGTGAAGAGCGATAACAAATGACTTGGCCTAAAGGCCCAGAGTTCGAAAACAATCTCCACATGCTTAGGATGCGTTCGATTGACCCTATTCCGGGATAAGAATACGTGGAGTGATGATTTAAAACACCATGTGTGACGTTTTGCAGGATAATAAAACTATGTTTAAAATAGCATTTTAGCAGATGTTTGACAATATTAACGTGAATCTCCGCAAAAACGAAGGATTTCTGATTTCTATTCCATGTATTCCTACTCCAAAATACGGTAAATCGAACGCGCCCTTAGAGAACAAGCCATGCAGTTTTTTCACGAAGAACCCGCCACTGTTTTCCGGTCTAAGGAGGCGTTTTTAGCCTGCGAGCAGGCTCTTTTGTAGCCGCGAGAGGACTGGGGCTTGTACACCCCAATCCTCTCGCGGCTACAAAAGAGCCCGCTCGCAGGCTAAAGCGTTTTGGATTCATACGTGACACCACAGGTAGCCCAAGATCGATATATAGAGGATATTACACGGTGGCGAGAAGATATGAATTTTATGTTCGAGTGGCAAGAACAATATCTCACGAGTGAGCGAAGCGAACGAGTGAGATATTGTTCTTGCCACCAGAACATAAAATTCTTATCTTCGAGCCAACGTGTAATGTTCTTTTTATCATATGGAGACTAAATATTGATAAATTCCGATTTTATTGTGTTTCAAAGTAGTCAAGTTTTACAAATACGGCTGAGCTTTATAAAAAAGGCGGGAAAAAAAAGGCGGGAATCCTGACGTCATTGAACGATACGACGCTCACAAAGGTGACATACGGAAAATACGCCACTCGGGTCCCGGATGTAGTGGCGTATGGAATCTACGAGTGGTTTAGTTCCCAGTAAAACACTCTCCTCCATATAATAAATGAGTATCTGTACTGTACCTAAGACTCACGATTGGTCACCATTGTTCCCATTGACCAATCGCCGGTCGCTAAGCGATCTTCCAACGGTTTGGGTAACGAGCCTGGTAAATATAGCCTCATTCGATGGCTCTCGAAGCAAATGTTTGCAGACTTTGGTAGCCCTTAATTCCTTCTCAGTGTACAAGTTGCTTGAATGAAGAAGACGAATGGGTGGCGGAGGTATCGTCCGTGATCTGCGTGAAATTTTGGGGCGATCTAAGCCTTAGGAGCGAATTTATGGCCCTTCTCCGGTGATTCCGTTCGGCGGCTTCGTCTCGGTGCCCAACCTTGGGAAAGAAAATATAGAGGGAAAAGAAAAGGAACCAAAAACCACCATGGCCTTAACCCTTTCAACCCCTAAACCGGTCTAAAGTGGCCATACTTAGTATTTTACTCTGTCTAACGCAAAACAATTTTACTCGTTAATGGGGAACCCCCAGGAGTCAATGGGTTAATCGACCCAGAGAAAAAGACACACGAGGCTAGATATTTTTTTGAATTTTGAGAAAAACCGTTTTCCCCAAACAAATCCTTATATTCGACTCTTGCATAATATAGTACAGAACACTCAGATACTCATATATCGAGCTTGGGCTGCATGTGATGACACGACCGTTGGCCTGGTGAATATTTCACTTCTCTCTAGGATCTTTCTCTCGTTTCCACGGGCTATTGATGTCTAAACAATAGATCGAATAGCCAATCACGTTGCTCAAATACGTAAACATGAAAATATTAGTTGATTCAAATTACTGTCGAGAGTTCTACTTGCTCCTCGCTGTTCTGCCATGTTATCCAAGTTGAAAAGAAGCGAAGTTGTTAATGAGTCGCCCTCAGCTGAAAGCAACGGGAAAAAATGTATCCACAGTCCTGGAGTATTCCTAGCAGATAATAGCTTTCGATTGCTAAGAGTGCGATGAGTTGATCGCGTTTAGAACATTGCACTCAGGTTTGCAGAGAAACGGATCAAATTGTCACTATTGTTATTATTAACTTCGCTTTAAATCAATCTTTTTTGTTGCAACTTAACAATGTAGCTAAACGAGAGCGAGTTATGAGGAAAATCACTATAAGTTCTTTCAGGTCCCTGTTGTCCTTGTTGTCTCGCAGATTATTAAACAGTACAAATAACCGACATGTAAGAAAGTATCAGGAAAGAGACTTTAAGAAGAAAGCCACGGTGGGAGGCAGCAGAAACAAGAACACAGAGTTGCAATAAGAGCCTCGAAATTAATTAAATGCTGATCTTGACACTGTACTTTGCCGAATGCAGAAACCCACAAGGGTTGAAACGTGTAACGCAAGTTCACAGCTTCCGAATATTCAGTGCGAACTGATTGGTTGAATGGTTCAGTGCTAAGTACCATACTTGGAAACTCCTTGCTCTTGTTGTTCCAAATATGGTACTTAGCAAATTGAATATTCAGAAGCTTGTTTCCCAGCTCACAAGGGGCCGTTACACGTTTCAACCCTTATGGGTTTCTGCCGAATGTCAATAGAACATGCTATTAAGGACGTTCGCGCCCATTGCTACTGCGCATCCTTACAGCGCACGCAAATTCACATGCCACGTCATGCATCGTGCGCGCGCGCTAAGATGACCCCTACTTTTCTTTTCAGAAACAGATTTTAGTTTCAATTATCTCCACATTGTCCAAAAATGAACAAAAGATCAATGTGGGAAGTTAAAAAAAATTCAAGATTTCCGTCCTAATATGCGCATTCCACAGTGCTTGATGTTATGTAAATATTTTAGTTAAGAATCAGTGAATAACTTCGCGCGGATCGAGTCTGACTGTACGTTGAGTGATGGTTTTAGTTCTTTTACGATTAACATTTCGTAGAACAAACAGTCCAGTTTACTCCGGCACTTTTTTAGGACGGTGAAATTTTATGCAATGGCTGGTCGTTGGACTCCGTGTTGTAGTTTTATGGGCTTGCCAATTGAAGATCTTGAGTTGGTGTGTTCGTTGATGCTTTGAAAGAGGTGTCGATTAGTAAAACCGACATAGTCCATTTCACATAGACCACATTTAAAGTGATAAACAACGCATTTTTCGTTAATGATCTTCGGTTTTGGTTCACGGGTTTTGATGATTTCACCTATTTTCTTGCTCGTGAAGATAGGTTTTATGGTGACACCG
The DNA here is from genome assembly GCF_036669935.1 of Montipora foliosa. Lineage (NCBI taxonomy): Eukaryota > Metazoa > Cnidaria > Anthozoa > Scleractinia > Acroporidae > Montipora > Montipora foliosa. The sequence continues at coordinate 66,627,603 of NC_090871.1, read as the reverse complement.
ATTTTCGAACTAAGGTCTTGTAGGTGTCTCCTTGTGCTGTCTGCAGCGCTCTGGCTAATGAAAGGGATTGAAAACATATAACCGTAATAACCGTAGGAGTTGAGTCATTGTTCCTGTCTGCATCACTCTGTACATAGCCCGTAACAACGTTAGTAATAAAATGGTTTACAGTGGTTTCGATCAATTGTGATGGGTAAAGGAGGTTTGAGAACGTTAGCTTTAAGGCCTCCCATTCGTTGATGAAATGTTTCCAGTTAGACGACAGTCTGTAGGGTCTGTTTAGCATGGTTTTAAGGAGGCCCTTTTTGTAGCGTTGATCAACATGGCTATGAAAGTGTAGTAGAAGACCAGTGTTAGTTGGTTTCTTATAAACGCTGGTTTCTAGTTTAGTTCTGTTTCTTATAATATTCATGCCAAGAAAAGGTAGTGTGCTGTTAGCGGCCAATTCTATGGTGAACTTTAGCGCAGGATGTTTTGAGTTAAGGACATCAAGAAAAGCGTTGACATTAGCATATTAAACGACCTCAATCTTGAGAATGATGTTTGATACATCGAAACATCGATTAACCGTTATTTTAATTTTTCTTGTAAAATGCTTCAGCAAGCAACTCCTAATCCCATATCATATAAGCCCTAAAAATCGGTACGTTGACTAGACATTGGAATTATGAGTTTGGGTTGCCTGTGAATTGATCAGATAAGTCCGAAAGACAATATCCGATGACAGACACTGAGTAATTTCTAGCACTGACATTCGTTTTCGGAAATAAAAACCAAATCGTATGCAGGGTTTCATGATTTTTTGGTATAGGAATGGCCGGGGAAAAACAAGAGAAAAACCTCTCAGGCAAGCCATATTTCTGGTCATATTTTGTGGGCTGTATTTGGCAGTTTTACATGAAAGAGGCATATTGCCCCGGCAATATGCACACGAAATAACACGCACACCAAAGTTTGCGTAAGCGATCTTTATTTACGGCGTGGAACGTAATCGGACATTTCTACAAATGTTTTAGCTATAATCTAACTTCCTTCACCCAGCATGCCTTGAAACTTGTTTGGATTACATTTCTTGTTTGCAAAATTTGCTGCTTCTACTTTTGCTTAGTTTTATAAGTTCCTCAGTCAATAGTCGTTATCGGCGTAATCAGATCTAAATTCTTGAGGCCGTTTGTAACTCCGCCGCATCAGATCAGCCAGCAGAATCTTCGCCTTGGGGTTCAATTCTCTCTGCTTTAGGTTCATTGTGTCTTCATTAGAAGTCGAGTCATCTTTCTCCTTTGGCTGATTTGAATAACAAAAATCGTGCATAAGAACTGCAGTTAATATACTTGCTCTCCATGTCGAAATTAGTTACCTTTACTTTTATGGCATATTCTTATATAATGCTACCTTAAGGAAAGTTCGAGTCATGCAGTTTTGCTTAAAGTTGAAGATGAAGTTGATCAAAATAATGTCTGCTTTGCTGACAGTTTTTTGCTGCGCTGCGCGTACATGATCTCTTCGAAAGACAAAAAAAAGGCCTAGAACAAGTGTCCAGATATTAATATAACCACAAGGATTATTTACGGCTCAGTTTGAGATCATCATGAGTCATGCCGAAGTAATATGCCATGCAATTTTAAAGGCAAAGTGATCATAAGTAACTAATCAAAACTAACCTTGGTGGGCCGTTGAGAGCACTTATAAGGAGTTAAAATGCATATTGGATGAGCCGGACTGCCGTGAGCTGTAAACTCGAACATGACCGCTAATGTGACGACTACCGCAAGAAAATATTTTAACGCCATACCCTAACCGTTTGGTCAATAACTTGTTAAGTTTGAATTTGTCTTTTGTCATTGCACGGTCTTTTATAAAGAGGATGGCCCTATACATTAAATTTTAACGAGGGAATAAATTACCTCAAAGATTGTTCTATTTTGTTTTCGTTTTCGTTTCGCTGATGATTTCATCTCGAGATAAAGATTAGAAATATATCATATATATATATAACCCTAACACTATTCTTTTGATCGCCACTGAAATTTCCACCTAATCTACAATAGTGTGCAAGGTCTAACAGGGGTAGTGAGAAAGAAGCAGATGTTGCAAAAATGGCCGCAAATAACTCTTCTTTTACGTTTGTGCAAATTAGACTGACTATCCTCGTTTTATTGCCAAAGTTCTTTCAATTTGACGCGCGCTAATGAGGCTAGTCAGGATTAACACGAAGGAAAAATGATGATTTTTTGGCGGACATTTTTGCATTCGGTCATTTCAAAATCCTTAATTGATATCTCCCTTTATCTTTCGTTAATTCTAATAAGCCTTACAGTGACATTTCGTCAGTTGTCACCAAAATTTGTCATTCCGTCAGTCGAAGAAATTTTGAACGACAATACATACCATGGCTTAGAACCGGAGGGTGTATTTAAGAATTTAGAGACAAGTAATCGCTTTAAGAAAATGTAAGGTAAAAAAAGCGGGTGTGGAACGAGTCATTTTCATTTAATAAAAGAAAAACAACAAGGTCATTTCATTCCAACATGCCTGAATACAACCCCTCTTTCGTTTTCAGGGCGAAGCCTTTTTGTAGCTATTTTCGCAGTTTATCTTTCCTGATTAAAGCGAGTATTGTACGCTAGTTTCTTGTTTTTTGGGGGGAGGGGGAGGGTAGGTTGAGTATTATAATATGTCCAGACGATCGTCAAGTTAAGGTTTGGTTAATTTTTCATGAAGGCCGCTGCATTACTAGCACAATTACTGAGAAACACTAATTTTTAGGAACTGGTAGATTTAACATTCTTTAGCATGATGCTCGACTTAAGGAAGAACTTCTCTAACCTCGTATTTTCTGCAAGACCTGTATATACACCTCCATTTCCTGCTTTGGCCACCAGTGAAGTTGATCAGAAGCGATAGACAGAGTATCATAGTCACGAATATGAGGGACATTTTTGCAGCCATGGTGGATTTCTCAGTGTTTCTTGATAGCCTAACATCGATATATAGCGTTTGGCCTGCACAATTTTATAGAGGCGAAGCAATATCATAATGAAGACGGACAGATGTCCTCAGTTTTTGATCATTGTCAACGCCAACTTGGAAAGGCGAGCGGTATTGATATACAAAGAGAATTTATCTCAGACTCGAGTTAATTAAGTCGATTAAAGTTTTCGTATGGTGTTTTTAAAAGCGCAACGCTACAGCTCCGTTGTAGTTAATTACAGCCACGATGCCGCCAAACATTGTCTCTAATTCCTATTTTCTTGGAGCTCTGCCCACAGTTATTACAATTACTGTAACAATATGGTTACGAAGCATGGGCGTATTATAGCGTTCCATTGTTCAGCGAAGTCTTCTGGTCATATTGCTTCCCACGCAGTGACTCTTATCTTAGGGCTTCAGCACGCGTCCCTTCCCCACAAGTTCGTGTGTAGCTCGTTTCAGCAGAAGCTCGTGGGGGAGGAACGCGTGAGTGTCTTGCGTGAGAGGCTACTGGTCATGCAGCTATGTTCAGTTAAACAGGTGTTGGCCCTTTCAAACAACTGCGTTAGACAACAACGATCCACTCATTCTGAAAAGCTGGTCTTTCAACATTTCAAAAGAAGAATGCCCAAAATTGTTAAGTTTCATGCTTTGAAATGCCAAAAAGCTGGGTTTTGACCTTCACACACTGACCTGTGAAATTTCAGGGATAACTTGGTTTTAGTGAGACTAAAAATTTTAAAACAATTCAAGCAAACATAACAGTGCTGAGAGACTCAAATGCAAGTAAAGTATTCAGTTTCCATTTACACTGATAACTTGGAGGAATTGAGCCAGGGACCCTCTAAGGACAACTCTAAACGGTTTCCCCGGCGAGCGACGGTGACTCAGAGATATGAACCCGTAGTATATGCATTCGAATGGAGTGCTCCGTCAGTAAGGCATGTTGTGAATGAACAGAATGGGGTTGCCTTTACTATAGAACTTTAGTGAAAGGGGCAATGTCAGTAACGTCATGCTAAAAACTGGGGAAAAACCTAAGTTAGTACTTATGCTCATACGTACAACATTTCTAGCAACCCACTGACAAGATATGAAATATATTTATTGCACAAAGCGCTATTCATATTTAATTTTTGGCGACTCATGTTCTGGGGACCCCATCTCCAAATTTAAAAAAAAGTTGTCAGTTTTTTTCAAGTTTCAATCCATTTACATCTTCTCTCCATCCATGGATGCAAATAACATTGAAGAATAGCTTCAGTACACTTCATTTGTTATTGGCAACAAAACTACACCATTTATGATTTTTTTTTCTTAATTGATGCATATAA
>NC_090871.1:66615799-66618299 GCF_036669935.1 Montipora foliosa | reverse complement strand
TACTCTTTCTAAAGTGGTCAACTTATTTTGTCAATTCAGTTGACACTTCAAATTTTCCATGTTAGCAAAATCAGCTACCGGTATCTTATACTCATTTGGAGTTTACTTTAAGAAAAAGCTTAGCTTCAAAATAGAAGCTTTTATCTTTTAATTTCTTTCCTAATCTTCAGTCTAAACATTCCAGACTGGAGTAGAAATGTGTTTGTATTATCTTATTTGAGTGTACTCCAAATCTGATGTTAGAGGCGTTCAACAAAATTCAATGCCTGACGACAGCTGAGAAGAAAGGAAGGCTCAGTAAGGTCACTAACAGCAAATGAAACGCCGATCCTCTTCGAGTTAAACTTACGAAAATGCAACTGATGCCCTCATACATAAGTTTGGGACTTGCTAACGAATTTCATTTCATTTGCTGTACAGGGGTTTTTTTCATCCACGACTTCTATGACCATCGCTATTATGCGAACGTTCTTTTATCAAACATTTCATTATACGTAAATACTTTTGTTCTTGGGCCATCGTAGTTTGATCAAAAATAAGATACAAACAGCAGTGATAAACATATTGAACTCGTTCATTTTGATTATGACTTGACGTTTCGTATGTGCTCTATATACATTTTCAAAAGTAACCGTTGAAATTTAAAACAGCTGTAAATAAATAGCTGTAAATAAATAGCTGTTTTAAATTTCAACGGTTACTTTTGAAAATGTATGTAGAGCACATACGAAACGTCAAGTCATAATCAAAATGAACAAGTTCAATATGTTTATCACTGCTGTTTGTGTCTTATTTCATTATACGTTTTAATTTTTCTCCGTACGTTGAAGTGGCTGAATTTTGTCAATCGATGAGAAACTGAATGCTTCTTCAGTGAAGTGTAGGACTTGGAACTTCACCCGAAAAGCTAGATTTCTGTGGTGTCCCTTTAGCAAATATCACTTTATAATCTTGATCTTTCATTTCCGTTTTTGGTGATGCAGTTTCCTTTTGGATCAATCTAGTCTTTGCTCGTTTTTCTTTCACCTTGTACCACAGCTGACCCAGAGTCGGAAGGTAAACAATTATAAGGATTTGTATGGGAATCTCGATAAAAAACTGAAAAAGATATTTACCCGCAAAAGTTCTCAATAAAAAAAGCCTTACTTTATTGTCGTGGTGAATTTTTCGCTTTCTGTGTGGTTATTTGCCTGATTGAATGCGATTTAAGCGACTTCTCAAATTCCCGGGTTGTCACTCGTAGGTACGAGTAGGTACGAGGGTAGGTACGAGTGACAACCCTCAAATTTGAGAAATCGCTTAAATCGCATTCAATCAGGCAAATAACCACACAAAAAGCGAGAAATTCACCACGACAATAAAATACCAGTCCTTCAGGAACCAGTGTTAACTGAATAGAGTGTAATGTGAAGTGCTCGATTTCTATCCCATATGAACCATGTGAGCGTTAGCCCTACTGATGGAAAATGGGACCACACAAGGACGGAGAGAAACTCTGACCAGGGTGGGAATTGAACCCACGACCTTCGGGTTAGATCTCCGCCGCTCTACCGACTGAGCTACAAGGTCAGACGGGAGCAGGCCGTGGGAACTGAAGATGTTAAAGTCACGGCAATGAATATGTACAAGTACAAGGAAAGGTTACGTTTATACAAACGTTGCCGTGACTTTAACATCTTCAGTTCCCACGGCCTGCTCCCGTCTGACCTTGTAGCTCAGTCGGTAGAGCGGCGGAGATCTAACCCGAAGGTCGTGGGTTCAATTCCCACCCTGGTCAGAGTTTCTCTCCGTCCTTGTGTGGTCCCATTTTCCATCAGTAGGGCTAACGCTCACATGGTTCATATGGGATAGAAATCGAGCATTTCACATTACACTCTATTCAGTTAACTTTGTTTAAAATATAAGTGCTACACGGCCAACGTTTGTATAAATGTAACCTTTCCTTCAGGAACCAGACAGAGTTAAGCAAATATGTGTGGCGGTTAAAAAATGCTAAAGTAAATTACAGCATTGCGTGGAAGATTTTGGGAAGGGTGCGCGTATTCTAACAGCACCAAAAAATGCAACTTATGTACACTCGAGAAGTAATTTATAATTTGTCACGCGGAGCTCGCCACGCTCAACAACTGATCAGAATTAGTAAGAGGCTGCCGGCATGCAAGCAAATTCCTCTTAAAGAAATTGTAATTAAAGTCGTAATTTACAATTACGCGCATGGGTAGCAGGATAAAAATCATCATGTGAAAACAAGCAGAGGGGCATTTTGTCTGCGCGTGCGCGACTTTGAGATCTCTTATGAGCGTATCCGCTGGCCCGCCATAAGCAGAAACCAAAATAATGGCGGTCTACGTGGCGAAACGTTTTCGAGTTCGTGTCGTTATCTGTGTAGTTTATCTTCCTTGCCTTACGTGTAGACGGTGTCAAAAGATCGAGAAACGGTTGGGGTGTTTATGGCAAAAAGTCACAGCAAAGTACTTTCGAATAAGGGGAAACAAAGTTG
>NC_090871.1:66605799-66610799 GCF_036669935.1 Montipora foliosa | reverse complement strand
CCCCCCCCCCAGCCCTGTGCTTTTGACACACAACTCACAGTTAGAACTGTCCCTGGGCTGTTTGGCAAAGCAGGCCTTGACGGCAAGCCCCCTCAATTTTGAGAGGCCACAATGGCTTGAACACGGGCTACGCCCGTGCTCAAGCGAAAACTCCAGTAGCTACCTTTTAGCAAATTCGCTGAGATATATATATATATATATATATATATATATATATATATATATATAGTAAACACACAAGGCAAAGATCAGCTGTTGCTACTCTGAGTTTCACGCCGTTTGGCGATCTTCAGGCAACTTTGTTTTCGGTCTACTTGTAATGGTATTGAGCGCTCTTCACCTTCACACCACACTATAAACTTGGTATATATATATAGATATATATAATTGTAAGTACATGGAAATTTCCAGTATAAGACCGGAACAAAACCACTAATATTTTTGTAAACTTTGTTAGAGGCCTGAGTCAATAAAGTGGGTTGTGGCGTTAGTCTCAGGCCATATCCAATATTCTCCAGGATTTGTTAGCTATTTTCGTTTCTTGTTTTTGTATTAACTTCTGGTAAGTCCAGAAGAAAGAGTTTCCACGTGTTTTTAACAGCCCAGTGGCTAATTGGATCTCGCTATTTTGTGGGATCATATATTTACGCACAGTTCATATACCAAAAAGATAATCCGAAGCATTCGTATGACAAATGCTCGTGCTTAAAAGCGAATTGTACTTGGAAAAAAACGTTTGGTCCGCTTGTTTTCAAAGTCAACGTTCTTATTTGTCCTTTTCGAGTCAGTCACGATCCTCAGTAGCCCGAATGAATGAGTTGCCAGTAATCGGATCCATGCTTTATACGCAAAGGAAATAACACAAACAGCGGTGATAAATATTGTATTCCAACGCATTTTTATAAAACTTGACGTTTCGTATGCTAGTCAACACACATTTTCAAAAGTGCCCGTAACATTTTTTTGAAAACTATATATATATCGTAAACTTACTGGATAACTTCGGCTTTGCTTGCGTAAGGTTTATTGTGAAATAGTCTCAAAATATTACAAAATTAGGACTGATTAAAAATCTGGAGGAAATAACTCAATAAAGCCTTTTCAATTGTATTTACGTGTGCATGGGCTGGCTTCTGGCCTATTTCTAAACTCAGCAATTGAAACTAAAATATTGGAAATATGCCTAGTGGCGATCATTGTGCTGTGTGGTCAGTGTGGGGTTGTGACACCGATCGAAGGTACCCATCAAAGAAAAGGTTCTTCTTCACGTTGGAATATTAAGAATAACAACAAATTTTTTTTCTCGTGGGCTAGAGTTATTAATCGTGACCAATTCAAGGTTTCGATGAGTATAAAGGTCTGCTGAAATAATTTTGTACGAGGTTACAGAACCTCTGAATGTCCTGCACCAACTTTATACATAAGAGAATATGATTGTGGGAGTACCAAAGCCTCAAGACCAGCTGCAAAGATCAGATCTACAGAGAACTAGTATATGAAGATGAGGCTTTTGTATTGGTCGAAGTCATAGTGGACCTTGATAAGTTTGCTTAGATCCAGTGACTTTAATACATGTAGTTCTACATGTAGATGGTAGTTTCACAGAAGAAAAGGTTTGTTTACATGTAACAGCTGGAGCATATCAGATATGAATTCCCCGGCATTGTTATCCAAATCAGTCGGAACAGAAACTCCTGTATTCTATGGAAATGGAGCATTAAAACAGCTGCATCGAGGCAGGAGGAGATTGAAATGGTTTGCTTGAGCAGAATCATCGTACTACTTTAAAGTGATTGGACTCTCACAGATTTTGTAGAAAATAGTAGTGGCTCGAAAACCGTTGGATTTTTCTCAATCAAACAACAACTTAACCTATGGATTTCCTCATGTTTCTCATCGCTCATTTCATCTCTCCAAAGAGCAATAGCTCTGTAACAACAATTTCCATCTCCAGTCTGACAACGACTTCTCTCCTTTAAAGAGATATATTTCCAGAAGCCATAATTCGTTTACGCAAGACGTAGCGAATAAGAAAACAGCCTTGACACACGTAAATACAACTAAAAATGCTTTAATGTGTTATTTCTCCAGAATTTTACTTAAGGTAAAGGTAAAGTCTCTGTTACGAGCCTAGGAAGCCCCATCAAGCCGGCGCTTAACTCCGATTTCTGTAGTATGAAGCGACTAGGAGTATTTCTACTCCGCACTGGATGGGATGCTAGTCCATCGCAGGGTTACCCCAAGCATTTTCGCCGGTACCCATTTATACGAGAGAGGCACTGTGGAGAGAGGCACCATGAGACTAAAGTGTCTTGCCCTAAAACACAACTACACAATGTCCCCGGCCAGGACACGAACTCGGACCACTTGATCAGGAGTCAAGCACTCTAACGGCGTAACGTGACTTAAATGCGAATGACTTTTCATGGAAGTTCAAGTCTTGCCATTCAGCAACTAAATTCAGAGAATGATACAATAAAGTGGCTAGAAATGACTCAGAGGAGCCGTAAGCGGTGAGAGTCAATGCAAAGTTGAGTCCCTCGGCGTCGACGTTGGCGCTTGATAGGTGTTACTGACGTACAACTGACACGAGCTTGACAAGGCAGGTTCTGGTAGCTATGAAAGAAGACCTTTTAGCCTGGTAAAAAAGATTCGCTCAGTCAGCCTGTATGAGAACATTGTAGATCAAGATCCTGGAATAAACACAGAGAGTCAACAAAGTGAGTGTTGGAGTTACTTCCCCCCTTCCCCAGGAAGTTTTCTTCTAACACTTTCCCCAGAGTGGAAAACATAGCCACAAATTACCTCTAGTTTGCCAGTTGAAGTAAAACTACTACTCTGAAAAACCCTTGTATTTTATAGCTGATTTGTTTTAGTTTCTGTAAGAAACACGGTAATAAAAAAAATGAGCAAAGGTGTCAGTTTTAGAATATCTCCAGTGGTTTTAGAACGTCTTAAAAGCAATGCCAGCGTCCGTTGTAGCTAATTACAGCCATTCGCCCTTGTCACACGGCGGCCATATTGTCCCGCTAGACCAAAAGAGCTTTGTTTTACCACGCCAAACCTCGCAGTGGAAACCATGGGGGTGAGGCTTGGCGTGGTAAAACAAAGCTTTTTTGCCGGTCCCCCGGGACAATATGGCCGCCGTGTGACAAGAGCGAATGATGCCGCCAAACTTGATTGATTGTCTCTCATGCATAATTTCATTTTATTGGAGCTCTGCCCACAGTGATTACAACATCGTTACGAAGCATGAACGTATCATAGCTGTAAAGTAAAGTAAAAAGTTAAATCCTTTATTTAAAAACACCATTAGCATTTAAGCACTACATGCTTGAGGGGTCGTGTATCTAATTAATTATCTAATTATCTAATTACCTACTGAAAAATGAATGAAATATAGGAAATTAACTTACTTTATTGCAAATCTGATTTCCTGAAACGTCGGACTAGATTTTGCTTTGAAAGAATTGAATTCTGAAACACAGTTTCACAGTACAGCTCCTCTGCAACAAACATAATTTTTCATGAAATAAGTGGAAAATCGTGGAACGACGGCCTTATGATGTCCTCTTAAGTTATACGGACTATTCCGCCATACAACTAAATCCGAAATCATTGCGGGGATATCATCACCGGCTATATTATACATTAGTTTGACAAGACTTCGTTTCTACACATCATAAATCGAGTCCCATTGTGTGAGTTCCATAACTTGTATTGATGGTGTGTTTCGAGGCAAATTAAAAATTAGCCTTCCGGCACGACAGTGCAGTGCTTGCAGGGATTTAATATAACTTGTTACAGTTCCCCCAGATAGCGATGCAGTATGTCACTGAAGGGAGAATCACCTTAAAGTATAGGTCAAAAAGTGATTTTCTCTTGAGAAAAGAGCACTTTTCCAGTAAGTTCAATTTCTTGACAAAGTTGTTCCTTAATTCCTTAAGATTATTCGCCCAAGTAAGCTTTCTGTCGATAGCAATGCCCAGCAATCTTGTAAGTTAGACCCATGCAACGTTGACATTTCCAATGGTGATCAAAGGGAGTGGACCACTAAAGGATCCCCGATGGAACAACATCACTTCACATTTTGAAGAGTGCGGTGTTAATGAGTTAGTCATACACCATTTGTTAAGCTCATTCAGTGCGTTATTTAGTAAGTTACATGCTTCATCAATGGTGGATCTATTACAGTAAACTGTAGTATCGTCAGCATACAGGTAGAGATTGCCTGATGTCACAGCCTCTGGTATGTCATTGGTGTATGAACTAAACAATCTTTGAATTCTCCGACACAGCGTTCCACAAGTCCAATTGGTTGCAGGATGCCCAGTGGTCCATCATGTGCTCGTATGTTTACGGACACCTCGAAACGTTAGTATTATCGCGAGCAATCCCTTGTGCAGTGTTGTGCGGTTAACAGCCACTTTGTTAACGGTGCTCTTCATCTGATAGGTCCCCGGAGGCTTTCTTGTTAAGGCTCAGGACACCCTCCGGTGGTGTGGCATTAATGCGTTATGGCTTCATTGCCTCTGACTGGAATTGTCAGGTTAAGTGGTACACTCCCCTCGGTAGTGCAGTATGTGTACAGCTATTTATTCTGTGCATGCGTGATCAGCAACCACTTTGTTTCTGTTACTCACCTTATAGCCCCCTGGAGGCTTTCTTGTTAAGGCTGACAGCAACGCCCGGTAGTGCGGCATATATTTGACCTGGCTTCATGGTCTCTGACTGGAATTTTCAGGTTAACTAGGACACACCCCCCGGTGGTGTAGCACGTGTACAACTATCCATTTTGTAGGTTCTGTCATAGTCCCCTGGTGGCTCAAATTTATGCACACCTCCTTGGTGGTGTGCGAGAAGTTTCTCGGACATCATTGTTACTGTGCCAGGCCTACTGGATGTTTACTGTTACTGTAGTTGTTGTTCTCTTGGTGGTGACTTTCTTGTCGTTAAATGTATTTATTGCGAGCGACGTTATTAATTTTGATTCCTTGTCG
>NC_090871.1:66593299-66600799 GCF_036669935.1 Montipora foliosa | reverse complement strand
GTGACCTAAAACATATACCCCTTCGTAAAACAGAAGCATTGGACCGAAAACACTATTAACGCTAAAAAATCCGAACACAGCAATGTACAGATTTTGTTAGCTTGAATCAAAAGTGACATCGACGGAATTCAGCGGGCGCTGTGATGTTACCGCGGCATGTTTACTCGCCCAACAGTGAAGCATCTGTGTAAAATGATGGCAAGATACCGGGTTTTCTTAAGTTTCTTTTTCTGTCAAGTGTTAAAAAGTTTGACAATAAATAAGCGAATTCAAAGCAAAGACCACAATCGCCCAACTCTTGAGGTTGACCATTGTTTCTGCAAAGTTAAAAATTTACTCTCCAAGACGAGGTTATTTATCACCAGGTAATTCCATCATTTTGGAAATAGCAGCTACTTTATTATTCATCGGCGTCACAATTTTTGGCTGATTTTGGGGCTCATTTTGTTGAAACTTAAGCGCGCTTCCAACAGACCTGTTTATTTTCCTGAACCCTTCCTGCTTACAGAGCAATATTAATTCTGCCGTATCACATTTCAACCTTAAGCTCGAAAATTCAATACGCAACATATTATAATTCACAAAGGCAGAAAATATCACAGAATCCTTTTCCAGCGAAACATTTATTGAAACAAACAACATACTTGCTCTTAGAGGCAAAAACCTCTTCCTATTTCATTGCGTGCACTCAATCGTGTCAAATTACCATGTACGCAACAAAATAAATTTCAGGTTCAAACCCTTTCCTGAAGAACCTTCTCGTTGAATAATGAAGCACAAAATAGACGACAAGCTTTCTTTCAAATAATTCTTGGCGGTCACATTTCCAATTGTCTTTTTACTGAAGACTGTGCAAAGTTGATCACAGATCCACTTAAGGTGTTTCATTCGTTCTCTGTCTTTGTTGAACCCATGAGTTACCAGAGAATTTTGGTAAAAAATTAGAAATACAGCTCACTTTGATTTCGGCTCGACGGGCGATAGATTGTTGTCGAAGTCCATTACTCGTCGCTTTTAACATTCCATGCAGGTGTTTGTTTTTCACCGCCTGCCTAGTTTATCCAACCGACTTTCCATTATTGAGCTCCATAAGGGTATATTTTGTTTAAGGATCCATTAAAACGCCATTCGCGTTACATGACTTTCGACGCCATTGCTTTTTACTGGGTTGCCTATGGGCAAACCCAGTCGAGGTCTGCGTTTTGTTTGTTTGTTTTCTTTTTTTTTCTTTTTTTTAGTTTTTTTTTTTCCGTGTCGGTAAAAGTCTTGCCTGTCACTCCCCTGGTAAGTGGTGTCTTTTTGCATAGAGCCTTCTGCGCGTTTTTTCTTAGGATCGAGAGGGTAGTGGAACTGCGTAGATTTCTCTGGTGGACACAGTAGAATCATTAACTTAGCCTGCAATGGCGTCGAAAGTGATGTAACGCGAAGCGCGTTTTAGTGGATCCTTAAACAAAATATACCCTTATGGAGCTCAATAATGGAAAGCCAGTTGGATAAACTAGGCAGGAATCTCAAAAGCGACGAGTACTGGACTTCGACAACAATCTATGGCCCGTCGAGACGAAATCAAAGTGAGCTGTATTTACCTGAAGTACATGGTAATTTGACACGATTGAGTTTCTTCTCTTCACGCACGCAATGAAATAGGAAGAGGTTTTCTCCTCTATGAGCAAATATGTTGTTTGTTTCAATAAATTTTTCGCTGGAAAAGGATTCTGTGGTATTTTCTGCCTTTGTGAATTATAATATCATGTTGTGTATTGAATTTTCGAGCTTAAGGTTGAAATGTGATATGGGAAAAGTTTTTTAGTATTGTATAAACTCTTGTTCTTAGGCCATCGTAGCTTCATTAGGAAAATAACACAAACAGCGGTGATAAACATTGTATTCCAACGCATTTTTATAAAACTTGACGTTTCGTATGCTAGTCAACACACATTTTCAAAAGTGACCGTTACAATTTTTAAAAACTATATATATATCGTAAACAATAGGGGTCTGGAACCTAGACTGAGAAAAATGATCTGCAGCAGTACGTGTCTAGACATAATGAAAAGTAATAGCTAAAACAGCAATAACTTCTCACTACTAATATTTACATTAAGGGAAGGCTTTAGCTCTTGAATGAACAAAGTCTCTTTAACTTTACAGTGAAAGTCAGTTTTTCCGGACGCTAAAATGTCAAAGTGATCCCATTTAATGTCGGGGCCAGTGGTTTTCACATGATCAGCAAGACCCCTATTGTTTACGATATATATATAGTTTTTAAAAATTGTAACGGTCACTTTTGAAAATGTGTGTTGACTAGCATACAAAACGTCAAGTTTTATAAAAATGCGTTGGAATACAATGTTTATCACCGCTGTTTGTGTTATTTTTTAGTATTGCTCTGTAAGCTGGAAGGGTTCACAGGCCTGTTGGAAGCGTGCTTGAGTTTCAACAAAATGAGCCCCAAAATCAGTGAAGAATTGTGACGCAGTTGAATAATAAAGTAGCTGCTATTTCCAAAATGATGGAATTACCTGGTGATAAATAACGTCGTACGCGTCTTGGAGAGTAAATTTTGACTTTGCATAAACAAGACTTTGGCGATTGTGATCTTTGTTTTGACTTCGCTCATTTCATTGTCAAACTTTATAACACTTGACAGAAAAAGAAACTTACAAAAACCCGGTATCTTGCCATCATTTGACACAGACATACTTCACTGTTTGGCGAGTAAACATGCCGCGGTAACTTCATCACGGCGCCCGCTGAATTCCGGCGATGTCACTTTCGATTTTGCGATTTGTTTGTGCAGCCAAAACGTACAATAACAAAATTGAACGTTGCAAAAATCCCCCAAAATGTTTGTCGCTGATCGTGACTTTTTATATTTTATATTCACGGTTCAAAATAAATGTTGTTTTCATGTCGTAAATATGTTATTCTCGAGCGATCGTCCTGGAAACTTCCTTCTGCTCTTTCTAAAAACTTTGTATCAATATTTATTTACTTTTGCATCAATATTTGTTTTTGCATAAAGCAAGCTGACAAAATCTGTACCTTGCTGAGTTCGCATTTGTTAGCGTTAATAGTATTTTCGGTCCGATGCTTCTGTCAAGAGAAAATGAGGGGACAGAGAGGGAGGCTCCCGGTCCAGCCCTTGGGATATGTCATGTCCACGAAAGTTATTTTTAGACGAGCGGAAGTCTTCCGAGACGTCCGCATGCTGGCCTACCTCGGTCCGATGCTTGAAAGAAAATAAATATTCATCAGCCTTCCACGTGCGCCGTCATTTTCTCTTTTCACTAAGAACCTAAGAGCGAGGCAGAACTGCATGCGGACGTCTCGGAAGACAGACTTCAACTAGAACAAAGACTTCCGCTCGTCTAAAAATAACTTTCGTGGACATGACATATCCCGGCCAACGCCTGAGCCTCCGTCTCTGTCCCCTCATTTTCTCTTGTTCTGTTTTATGAGGGGTATATTATTTTGGTCTCCCATCCAAACACTAACCCCGCCCAACAGGGTTTAACTTCAGTGAAACTTCGGTATTACAAAGCTGTCAGATGCTCAGAGGGCACGCTTAAAGTTGTTTTCAAAAGAAGTTTATCAACATGTCAGCCCAGAAGCCAGTGTTTCTCACTTCCCATTTATTTTCTTCAATCTTTCTGGGTTCAGTACTTTGCTAGTAGCCACATGTCTTCTCAGACTATTTACCCAAGACTTCTACCATGGCACTACAATGATAGACAATACCAAAACAATATCGTGCACTGTTAGAGCTACATATTACGCAAGGACAGATCTGTTTCGTCGTACGAACGTGTGAGGACCTGTGAGCTAAAGGGCCTCGTCTGGTATGACTTCTTAATGACCGCCCAACTTGAAAAAAATTGTCTGGAACGGTGCACGTACCACAGGCAACCCAGTGTACCCTCACGGAGGGTCTAGTTAAGTTAATGATTCTACTGTGTCCACCAGAGAAATCTACGCATTTCTACTACCCTCTCGATCCTAAGACAATACGCGCAGAAGGCTCTAAGCACAAAGACACCACTTACCAGGGGAGTGACAGGCAAGAATTTTACCGACACGGAAAAAAAAACAAAACGAACAAATCCCACCCACTTTCCGACTGGGATTGCCATACTGGCAACCCAGTGATGATCGGCTTGATTCGGCCTTTTGTCCACTCTTACGTGAAGAGAGATAACAAATGACATAGCCTAAAGGCCCAGAGTTCGAAAACAATCTCCACATGCTTAGGGTGCGTTCGATTGACCCTATTCCGGGATAGGAATTCGTGGAGTGGTGATTTAAAACACCATGTGTGGCGTTTTGCAGGATAATAAAGCTATGTCTAAAATAGCATTTTAGCAGATGTTTGACAATATTAACGTGAATCTCTGCAAAACCGGAGGATTTCTGAGTTCTATTCCATGTATTCCTACTCCGGAATACGGTTAATTGAACGCGCCCTTAGAGAACAAGCCATGCAGTTTTATCACGAGCAACCCGCCACTGTTTACGGTCTAAAGAGGCGTTTTTAGCCTGCGAGCAGGCTCTTTTGTAGCCGCAAGAGGATTGGGGCTTGTACACCCCAATCCTTTCGCGGCTACAAAAGAGCTGCTCGCATGCTAAGGCGTTTTGGGTTCATACGTGACACCACAGGTAGCCCAAGATCGATTTATCTGTACTATCACGAATGGTCACCGTTGTGCCCATTGACCAATCGCCGGTCGCTAAGCGATCTTCCAACGGTTTGGGTAACGAGCCTGGTAAATATAGCCTCATTCGATGGCTCTCGAAGCAAATGTTTGCAGACTTTGGTAGCCCTTAATTCCTTCTCAGTGTACAAGTTGCTCGAATGAAGAAGACGAATGGGTGGCGGAGGTATCGTCCGTGATCTGCGTGAAATTTTGAGGCGATCTAAGCCTTAGGAGCGAATTTATGGCCCTTCTCCGGTGATTCCGTTCGGCGGCTTCGTCTCGGTGCCCAACCTTGGGAAAGAAAATATAGAGGGAAAAGAAAAGGAACCAAAAACCACCATGGCCTTAACCCTTTCAACCCCTAAACCGGTCTAAAGTGGCCATACTTAGTATTTTACTCTGTCTAACGCAAAACGATTTTACTCGTTAATGGGAACCCCCAGGGGTCAATGGAGAGAAAAAGACACACGAGACTAAAGCAAGGTAAGCTATTTTTTTATTTTAAATCGTAGATATTTTTTTGAATTTTGAGAAAACCCGTTTTCCCCTAAGAAATCCTTATATTCTACTCTTGCATAATATAGTACAGAACACTCAGATACTCATATATCGAGCTTTGGCTGCATGTGATGACACGACCGTTGGCCTGGTGAATATTTCACTTCTCTCTAGGATCTTTCTCTCGTTTCCACGGGCTATTGATGTCTAAACAATAGATCGAATAGCCAATCACGTTGCTCAAATACGTAAACATGAAAATATTAGTTGATTCAAATTACTGTCGAGAGTTCTACTTGCTCCTCGCTGTTCTGCCATGTTATCCAAGTTGAAAAGAACCGAAGTTAATGAGTCGTCCTCAGCTGAAAGCAACTGGAAAATATTTATCCGCAGTCCTGGGGTATTCCTAGCAGATAATTGCTTTCGATTGCTGAGAGTGCGATGAGTTGATCGCGTTCAGAACATTGCACTCAGGTTTGCAGAGAAACGGATCAAATCGTCATTATTGTTATTATTAACTTCGCTTTAAATCAATCTTTTTTGTTGCAACTTAACAATGTAGCTAAACGAGAGCGAGTTATGAGGAAAATCATAATAAGTTCTTTCAGGTCCCTGTTGTCCTTGTTGTCTCGCAGATTATTAAACAGTACAAATAACCGACATGTAAGAAAGTATCAGGAAAGAGACTTTAAGAAGAAAGCCACAGTGGGAGGCAGCAGAAACACGAACACAGAGTTGCAATAAGAGCCTCGAATTAATTAAATGCTGATCTTGACACTATACTTTCCCGAATGTCAATAGAACATGCTATTAAGGACGTTCGCGCCCATTGCTACTCCGCACCCTTACAGCGCACGCAAATTCACATGCCACGTCATGCATCGAGCGCGCTATAAGTATTAAAATGAACAATGATAGGGCAGATGGCCATTGCTATATCTTTGCTTGGATTTAACGATCCTGGATGTTCGGTGACCCCACTTTTCTTTTCAGAAACAGATTTTGTTTTCAATTATCTCCACATTGTCCAAAAATGAACAAAAAATCAATGTGGGAAGTTAAATAAATTTCAAACTTTCTGTCCTCGGGACATGGAATCCTGCCATCTTGCGGCTGCAAGGCGCATGAAACTATGGTCGCTAAGTGCGAACTTGTTCTTTAAGGAACCTCAAAAGTTAACTAAATTCACTTGATGGGTCCACTTAAACAATGTTTGGTAGAAAACATTTCACTTCAAAAATGTAATTGCAATATTTTTGGGCTTACAGACACTGTGACCTTATTCGCTAAAGAAGCCGGATTTTTTCAGATTTAGGGTGTTCTTCTGAGCAAGTTCTCTCCAAAACGAAGTCCGTGAGCCCCCATTTTTTTTACATTTCTGGCATCACTAACTCATTATCTTTCACTGGTAAAATTTGCAGAAAAAAAGCAATGTTAGAAAATTTTCGCGCAAACGTCCTGAAACCGCTAAGCCCGTGGGTACGAGAGAAAGATCCAAATGGACGAGGTTTGATTTTGGATACCTACCCTAGAGAGAAGTGAAATTGTCAACAGGCCGACGGTGGTGTCAGGTATGAATTCAAAACAACTCTTTAGACTTTAGAAAGTGGTGGGTTCTTCGTGAAAACTGGCTTGTTGTCTAAGCACGTGGAGATTGTTTTCGGACTCTGGGCCTTTACAGTATATCGTTTGTTATAAGATCTTCACGTGAGAGTGAAGAAAAGGCCGAATCAAGCCGATTTTTCGGATTAAATCGTCTTCGATCGCGGAGTGATCACTTGCCTCAGACGGGTTCCGAGTCTCCAGCCTTTTGTCTTCTCTAATAAAGGATGGCAGCAAATTTCAAAACTAGCCCATGCCAGAAAGCTTCAAATTGTGTCCTTGCAAGGACACAAGGTGAAGTAAAAGTAAGTTTGTTTTATTTATTTCCGTCGCTGTAAACCAGGATTAGACGAAATTTTTTCGGCATTTCATTCATGTATAAGCCCTAAAAATCGGTACGTTGACTGGACGTTGGAATTATGAGTTTGGGTTGCCTGTGAATTGATCAGATAAGTCCGACAGACAATATCCGATGACAAACACTGAGTATTTTCCAGCACTGACATTCGTTTTCGGAAATAAAAACCAAATCATATGCAGGGTTTCATGATTTTTTGGAATAGAAATGGCCGGGAAAAACAGGAGGAAAACCTCTCAGGCAAGCCATATTTCTGGTCATATTTTGTGGGCTGTATTTGGCAGTTTTACATGAAAGAGGCATATTGCCCCGGCAATATGCACACGAAATAAAACGCACACCAAATTT
>NC_090871.1:66583299-66585799 GCF_036669935.1 Montipora foliosa | reverse complement strand
GAACTGGCAACGAAATTCTTCTTTGTTCTCGGGAACTACAGGAGCAACTTGGTCTTGATGGACGAAAGGTTTTTGCTTTTGAAAATAAGTTTGGCTGAACGTTGTTATTGAAGACTGTAACGTAACGCGGTCATACAACTTTGATCGTATAAAATCGTCCACTGGGTTTCTTGCTGTAGATGAACTGTGAGTGAACTTCAGCCACAAAGTTGAATTTTCTTAACACCTGGGATTTACAATTTCCACGTCATGTAACCTTGACTGTTAAATGCCATCGATCTGTGCGAGGTTTTTGTTGCTGTTCCTCGCAAATATTTTTGCAGAAACCATTCCAGGAAATCTGCATCAAAGCGTCTTCCACTCAGTGTTTGGCAATATTGTCCTGATCAGTTGTGGAACAGCCCAGAAAAGTACATTACTGTAACAGAGTAACCATGTTGGTCAACTTTTTCATATTTATAAGTTTGCAAAACGGCTACAAAAACACATGTGCAGCAAAGCTTTGGAAGCATGCAAACACTTCAGGTACATTATATTATAATAATAATAATAATAATAATAATAATAATAATAATAAGCCTTACAGCTTTAGTTAGATGCGTACCCCTGACTGAAAGTTGTTTAACACTAAAAATTAGTATGAACACCAAATAATAATTATTAACAATTATTGTTTCGCCAAAGGCAAGGTGAATATCGGTTAATAAAAACCGAGATGAAGTTGAGGTTTTTATTCACCAACATTCATAAAGTCTGAGGGAATATCTGAAACAATAATTTAAATTTGCCTGACAATAGAAGCAACTCAATTTCTTAGTAAATGATGCCATCATGCAAATCGCCTATTACATAGTTGATTATTTGAATAATACACATTTTCTTTAAAACAATTAATTTATTCGTCTGTCACCTCAACAAAACAGCTTGTGGCTATTTTGAAAAAACCGCTTCGGTGATTATCACGTTATAATAATCATCTCAATGACAAGCAATCAGTGCAGAGAACTTTCAGTAATTATACTAATAAGCATATAATTCCTATAGCACAAGACAATAATGAACAATAATATTATTATTCCATGAGTGCATGTTGATATGAGATCAACAACTCAATCATATCCATTGATTATTGTTTTATTAAATTTTCATTTGATTCTTAACACTTGGACATATTTAAAGGCAATCGATATCAGTTTCCAGCGTGGTAATACTTGGCGCAATCAGTTTCCATATTATGTCATACTGTATAAGAGCTGTTAACTGAGAGTGAGTGAACCAATCAGAAAGCTAAAAACACAGTATCCGTGGTTCAAAATTTCATAATGTAAGGTATTATCTTTCCCCTTGTGATTACTGTGTCATTATTCACTTTCTGTGTAATGGTTTTATTATTGTTTTTGTTTGTAGGAAGTGGTAGCCATACCTGATTTATGAAGAAACTGAAGTTGTGCAGTAGTACAGCAACCTACATGTACTTTTACTCTCTGCAGATTAGCTTTCTTGGTTCATGGAAAACCCTTTTCATTATTGTAAATACATTGTGGCATGGAAGATATTCTCAAACAGGTCTGGAGAATGTTCACCACCAAAATTTCCCATTTTGTCTGGATCATATAACTTCTTTCCTCCTTTTGTTTAGTGGTTGACTAGTGACTTGTGAAATTGTATGGTGCACAAGAGAGCTAAATGCAGTGTCTCCTTTCGTTGTAAAACATATATTAAAGGAACACAAATAATATTGTCATTGTTGTTGAGTAATGTTAGGATTTAGTACTGCCAGTGGTATTACAAGTGTCTCTTTTGAGTGGATTCCCCAACTTTCTGCTAACTTGACCCAAACAGATATATATAGGTGGAGAACAAATTCGGGAAAATGAAAGGAAAAAATACTAAACATACATCAGTTGATTATTACAATACACTATTTTGTTTTGTTCAATATTATTTGCACTAGAAAGAAAATGAACGACCATAAGAATTTAGTCCGTGATAAGGAAAAGTTTGTTCTGACTAAAACCTATATTGGAAATTTAGGCATTTGGGGTGCTTTTTCACAGAGTTAAATGTGCATGGTATTAATTTTTATGTCAGTCCAATATTTTCCTTGAAAACTGTGTTGTCTCTATAACTTTGTCCTTTTTTGTGAAGCATGACATTTTCTTCTCTCAATTCAACATTTGATTTGTGTTGCTGATCTTGTTTTTCCAGCAAAAGTGTGTTATGTTGAATAATTATTTTTGTTATATAACTGTTTTTGCCCCCAGCAGCGCATGCTCTCATTGGTTACTTCAAGGTCACATGACATCTAACAAAAACACTTTTGTCGTTCAAAAGTCTCTGAGCGGGCAACAGTGCAAAATCTATGACGTCAGAGGGTAACAGTGCACTGTTGCCCGCAAATATTGACCGACGACCACCGTTGCTGTTCCCATTGCACGTTTTCCTATTTTTGCTACATAACAAATCACTTAATGACTGGTCTCTCAGGAAACAGTTCATT
>NC_090871.1:66538299-66573299 GCF_036669935.1 Montipora foliosa | reverse complement strand
TATTCTGATCTATTCTTTTATAATGTTACCTTAAGGAAAGTTCGAGTCATGCAGTTTAACTTAAAGTTGAAGATGAAGTTGATCAATGTCTGCTTTGCTGACAGTTTTTTGCAGCGCGTCGTGTACATGATCTCTTCGAAAGAAAAGAAAAAGGTATAGAACAAGTGTCCAGATATTAATATAACCACAAGGATTATTTACGGCTCAGTTTGAGATCATCATGAGTCATGCCGGAGTAATATGCCATGCAATTTTAAAGGCAAAGTGATCATAAGTAACTAATCAAAACTAACCTGGGTGGGCTGTTGAGAGCACTTAGTATTATAAGGATCGAAAATGCATATCGGATGAACCGCCCTGCCGTGAGCTGTAAACTCGAACATGACTGCTAATGTTACGACTGTGATCGCAAGAAAATATTTTAACGCCATACCCTAACCGTTTGGTCATTAACTTCTTAAGTTTGAATTTGTCTTTAGTCATTGCACGGTCTTTTATAAAGGGGAGGGCCCTATGCATTAAATTTTAACGAGAGAATAAATTACCTCAAAGATTGTTTTATTTTGTTTTCATTTTCGTTTCGCTGATGATTTCATCTCGAAATAAAGATTGGAAATATATCATATATAACCCTAACGCTATTCTTTTGGTCGCCACTGAAATTTCCACCTAATTTACAATAGTGTGCAAAGTCTCACAGGGGTAGGAAAAGAGAAGCAGGTGTTGCAAAAATGGCTGCCAATAAGTATTCTCTTAAGTTTGTGCAAATTAGGCTGACTAGCCTCGTTTTACTGCCAAAATTCTTTCAATTTGACGCGTGCTAATGAGGCAAGTCAGGATTAACACAAATTAAGGAAAAATGATGATTTATTGGCGGCCAAAATTTTTGCATTCGGTCATTTCAAAATCCTCAATTGACATCTCCCTTTATCTTTCGTTAATTCTAATAAGCCTTACAGTGACATTTCGTCAGTTGTCACCAAAATTTGTCATTCCTTCAGTCGGAGAAATTTTGAACGACAGTACCATGGCTTAGAACCGGAGGGTGTATTTAAGAATTCAGAGACAAGTTATCGCTTTAAGAAAACGTAAGGTGATTAAGAACGTAACTATGTACAAAAAAAAAAAAACGGGTGTGGAACCAGTCATTTTCATTTAATAAAAGAAAAATAACAAGCTCACTTCATTCCAACATCCCTGAATACAACCCCTCTTTCGTTTTCAGGGCGAAGCCCATTTGTAACTATTTTCGCAGTTTATCTATTCCTGATTAAAGGGAATATTGCACGCCAGTTTCTTGCTTTTTTTTTTTTTGGGGGGGGGGGGGGGGTCGGAGAGTAGTTTGAGTATTATAAGATGTCCAGACGATCGTCGAGTTAGGGTTTGGTTCATTTTTCATGAAGGCCGCTGCATTACTAGCACAATTACTGAGAAACACTAATTTTTAGGAACTGGTAGATTTAACATTCTTTAGCATGATGCTCGACTTAAGGAAGAACTTCTCTAACCTCGTTTTTTCTGCAAAACCTGTATATACACCTCCACTTGGATCTGATTTTGACACCAGAACAGCGTCCAGGGAAGTTGATCAGAAGTGATTGACAGAGTAACATAGTCACGAATATGAGGGACATTTTTGCAGCCATGGTGGATTTCTCAGTGTTTCTTGATAGCCCAAAGTCGATATATAGAGTTTGGCCTGCACAATTTTATAGAGGCGAAGTAATATCATAATGAGGACGGACAGATATCCTCAGTTTTTGATAATTGTCAACGCCAACTTGAAAGGCGAGCGATATTGATATGCAAAGGGAATTTATCTCAGACTCGAGTTAATTAAGTCGATTAAAGTTTTCGTATGGTGTTTTTAAAAGCCCAACGCTACAGCTCCGTTGTGGCTAATTACAGCCACGATGCCGCCAAACATTGTCTCTAATTCCTATTTTCTTGGAGCTCTGCCCACAGTTATTACAATACTGTAACAATATGGTTACGAAGCATGGGCGTATTATAGCGTTCCATTGTTCAGAGAAGTCTTCTGGTCATATAGCTTCCCACGCAGTGACTCTTATCTTAGGGCTTCAGCACGCGTTCCTTCCCCACGAACTCGAGTGTAGCTCGTTTTAGCAGAAGCTCGTGGGGGAAGAACGCGTGAGTGTCTTGCGTGAGAGGCTACTGGTCATGTAGCTATGTTCAGTTAAACAGGTGTTGGCCCTTTCAAACAACTGCGTTAGACAACAACGATCCACTCATTCTGAAAAGCTGGTCTTTCAACA
Source organism: Montipora foliosa (assembly GCF_036669935.1). NCBI lineage: Eukaryota > Metazoa > Cnidaria > Anthozoa > Scleractinia > Acroporidae > Montipora > Montipora foliosa. The sequence continues at coordinate 66,571,023 of NC_090871.1, read as the reverse complement.
TTTCAAAAGAAGAATGCCCAAAATTGTTAAGTTTCATGCTTTGAAATGCCAAAAAGCTGGGTTTTTACCTTCACACACTGACCTGAGAAATTTCAGGGATAACTTGGTTTTAGTGAGACTAAAAATTTTAAAACAATTCAAGCAAACATAACAGTGCTGAGAGACTCAAATGCAAGTAAAGTATTCAGTTTCCATTTACACTGATAACTTGGAGGAATTGAGCCAGGGACCCTCTAAGGACAACTCTAAACGGTTTCCCCGGCGAGCGACGGTGACTCAGAGATATGAACCCGTAGTATATGCATTCGAATGGAGTGCTCCGTCAGTAAGGCATGTTGTGAATGAACAGAATGGGGTTGCCTTTACTATAGAACTTTAGTGAAAGGGGCAATGTCAGTAACGTCATGCTAAAAACTGGGGAAAAACCTAAGTTAGTACTTATGCTCATACGTACAACATTTCTAGCAACCCACTGACAAGATATGAAATATATTTATTGCACAAAGCGCTATTCATATTTAATTTTTGGCGACTCATGTTCTGGGGACCCCATCTCCAAATTTGAAAAAAGTTGTCAGTTTTTTTCAAGTTTCAATCCATTTCCATCTTCTCTCCATCCATGGATGCAAATAACATTGAAGAATAGCTTCAGTACACTTCATTTGTTATTGGCAACAAAACTACACCATTTATGATTTTTTTTGTCTTAATTGATGCATATAAAGACGTATTTTATTGTTTTGAAGTTTGACTAAAATAGCGAGACAGTTCCCCTTTGATTTCAAAGCGTTCCTTCATCCAAAATCGTCTCCTTCAAGCCCAGCACGCTACCAGTAGAATTAGGAGCATAATTCTACTACTACTTTTCACCTGTTTTTTATTTTCAATTGTAGGTGAAGTGACGCCATGGAATAACGGAATCGGAACTCTTCTTTTGTTCTCGAGACATCTGGTCCGTTAAAAATACGAGATACCGTTTTACAATGACAGCAAAATTCTCGCACGTTCATTGGCTAATTTTTATTGTCAATAAGCGGACAGACACATAAATTTATAATTTATGCGATAATGACGCGATATTGCTCACGTCAGATTGAAGTTTCTCACATTTTTGTCCCGCGTTCTTCTCTTGTTTTGACTTAATTTTGATCCCTCTGCCTTATTTTGTTATTGTAAAAAACAAATTGATGTCAGTTTTTTATGCGTCTGTCCAGTTATTGACAATGAATTTCGTCATAACATTGTCTGCGGATCCACTCAGCTATGGCCTCGTGGATCCACAGCTACTTTGACAATGTTATCACGCAATTCATGATCAATAACAGGACAGACGCATGAAAAACTGACATCAATTTGTCAAATAGACTTGGAATGCAATGATAAAAGAACCCAAGTTGTGTAGATCATCTTCCAATTTTCAAACGCATAAAATTTTCTTCTTCTCAACCGAGCATGAGTCTATTGTCTTGAATATGAACTGATGAAATACTGACAAAGTAATATTTGTTACCTTGCCTCGAAAAAAAAACCGTCGCCAAGCTTTGTGATGAAATGAAAAAACTGGAGAACTGATTTCGTTTGCTAAAATAGCTTTTGCACTGCAAGCCATATTTGAAAATTACCTTAGCCAGGTTTTGCATTGTGGTAACATTTATCCGAAACATACATTTTGAAGTCTCTGTTTGCGTTCATTACTAAGCTAGGACTAATTAGAAACTGAAGCAAGGACCACAGCAAAGACAATGAGAACTTAAAAGTTTATCCACGTCATTCAAATCATTTATTGATTATTCTAGAAAACGGACTCTCTAAAAATAAAATAAGTATGATCATTCTGATTGTTTTCAGTGCAAAGAAAATTGTTAATCTATCGTCAAGGTCTCACATCTTCAAGGCTTTATCTCAATTTTTCTTTTTCACATTGTTGGATCAACATACGTAACGCGCAGGTAGCGAACCATTTGCGGTTTTCGACTGCATTCATTAAACGTATTTGTTTTGTGGTACCTTTCTTCTTGTCAACCTCGTCGTTTGAGGTCTTTTGAGGTAATTCGATGCAAACACATTTTATTAAAGGGCCTGGGTAAACGGCTTAAACATCCATATTCGATATTTTTTTGTTGAACAATATTGAATGATGTTGACTGCTGGCGTAGGCAAACGTTTTCAACACATCATCAACATTTGATTTGACAAAGCTCCACAAGAGGCCTGGTATTCAGTCCCAGGCTGCTTTGTTACTATGGATACAAACACATGGATGCGTCAATGAGGAACCGATTAGTGCGCACGCGTATACCCAACATTGTTGAAAGAGGGGGACAAATTCAACATTCGCTTTTAAACTCATTCAACATGTTTCAACACGGTTGAAAGGGGGGAGGGGAGCAGACTGTTTCAACATCGCTGTTCAGTCAACAAAATTGAACGGATATTAAGGCCCCTTGACCGCGCTTTAAAAGAATCACAAAGTATTATTTCTTTGTCTATATATTTTTTAATTTCTGGAAGCTCAGGAGTAGTAGTAGTAGTAGTAGTAGTAGTAGTAGTAGTAGTAGTAGTAGTAGTAGTAGTAGTAGCAGTAGTAGTAGTAGCAGCAGCAACAGCAGCAGTAGAGTAGAAGTAGCAGCAGCAGTAGTAGTAGTAGTAGTAGTAGTAGTAGTAGTAGTAGTAGTAGTAGTAGTAGTAGTAGTAGTAGTAATAGTAGTAGGAGTAGTAGTAGTAGTAGTAGTATTTACCTCTGTATATTATCATTTGATGGCTTTTGAAGTGAACACGAATCACCTCACTATTGTTATATACACAAACAGGTTTAATTAAGGTGTAGCTGAAATAAGTTCAGTTTGTAACAAATTACACATAGTTTTTCGTTTCATTTCAAATGATGCTCTGTTTACATTTTATCTCCTTCATGATCTTCGTATTTTTACCGATGCCCGCTTGTTTAGCATGAATTCTGCTATGCGCATGAAACCTTTTTTCTCTATTCCCGTATAAATTGGCAACCTCGGCTGTCTCGGGTGGGTGGGGAGGAAATATGTGAGTCTCCCAACCCCTGAAACCAAACAAATTGTAGAGATTGATAACTCAACAGAGTTTCCAAACGCACCTCGAATCGAGGTTATGCTTTTCAGTTTTTTTGCTGCAACACTTGCATACTTTAATTCAATAAGTTCATCAGTCAGTTTAAGCATGGAGGATCATATTTTTAGCCTAACTTCAAACTATATCTCAGTATCATAAAGAGGTCAAACAAAATACCAATACTACATACATCAAACAGTTTCTGCGGTCCGAAGTTGCTGAGTTTTTCTGCCGTCATTTTCTTCTAAGTAAATCTCGAGAAGTTTTCAAACTTACGTTACGGAAGAACAAAACGTGATTTTTAACTTACGACTTCGGAAAATAATTTTTTGTTTTTTTCAGCAACGGTTACACTCAGGCTTCTATCACACCGTTGCGGACGAATTTTCGATCGGTTGAAAATTCTTGCAGTTAGGGGTTCTGTTCCGCACACGGAAACACGCTAACTGTACGAAAATTTTGCGGTCAAACCGTTAAAAAACTTGAACGCCAAAAACGAGAATGGACGAACTTTTAGCCGGTCCGGTCAATGATTTAACCAGCGCAGTGAACACCTTCGTCGTCTAACTTATGCGGTAAAGGCGTGGCTTCATGGAAGCGTGGTAACTAGGCTAACGAAAATGAAGTGTGTCGAGTTGTTAATCACTTTTTTCGCTAATATTACACTATTACTTGAAGCTTACATCTTGCAAATGGCTATGACATGAGAAGCTTTCCACGTCCAAAGGCGACTGTTGAAAAAGTCACATATCTATCCGTAGTTAACTGAAAGATGTAGCACAAGTGAAATTAGGGAGAACGTCTCTTTAGTGGAACAATCTTCGTGGCGAATGAGTGGCGTGAAAACTTTCAAATGCCTAAGGAGAATTTCATGTAACTGTGTGACAACTAATGACAAAAGTTTAAATTCAGCAGGTTGCTTCGTTTCATGTGAACAGAAAGAAAACCTTGCACGCTTCTGTGCGAACAAAATGTAGTTATGAGCTCAAATCTTTCAACCGGTCCGGTTCTTCTTTTGGCCCCAGCGGATACAGAAAAAATGATAAGAAGAGTTTTACTTGCCTTAATAGTGCGTCTGTCGCCGCAACTTCCAAACAGGCATCCATATTGACCGCGACAAAGACTCGAGAACTCAGTTACTGCGAGGAGTGCGAAAATTACGAAAGCAGTCTTCAATTCCATCACTGATGATTTCAGATTTCTCCGCCACGTTTTATCAAAACGAATCCAAAAGTGATCTCTTATCTGGCGATTTCACGAGGAATATAACGACTGACTTTACGAGTTGGTTTTTATATGGACACGTTTTACGCGAGAAAAATGCTAGCAAGAGTTCAGCTACCCATTTATTCATTAAAGCGAAAATGAAGAGTGTTTTCAAGTTAACCACAGACATAATCGGCAGCTCTTCTTCATTACTATTATTCCTTTGGTTTGTGAACAACATTGAAGAATAATACTATTGGCCTCAAAGCGATAGGTGATGACAAATTAATCAGCATGGAATATGTGATAGTATTAGCCTCATAAACCCTAAATTAAGGATTTCGTTCAGGAGTAATTCGTACTTAATTAAAAGGAATCCTGTAATTTAGTGTTACACAGCATCGATGGCGTCTTAGTCAGTATTATTTCAATTCTTGGCCGAGGGACTGATGATGTTTGAGGCAGACTTTCCATGCGATGTAACAAGACAATTGACAATTGCGTTAACTGTGGATAAACGCTCACCTTGCTTAAAAAAAAAAACATAGCCAAGCTTTGTGCTGAAAATGCTGGAGAACTGAAACGTTTGCGAAATAGCTTTTGCCGCAAGTCATTTGAAAATTAATATGAACCAAGCTTTGAAAGTAAAATTTGTAATAATAAATGATTTCAATAGCGGAACAATATCACGGTTCACATCTCCATACGGTTTATGAAAAGACACAGAAAAAGATGAAAAAGGAAAGAGAGAAATGATCCTAGCACTTAATATCTGAAAAAATTGTGATCAATGAACAATGTCGCCTTTTTCTTCAAATTAGATTCAAATTACTGCTACAGTCTTACTGTCTTCATGTTTTGCTAATTGCCCGTGTGGTGAGAAATAAATGGCGTTGATGAAGAATTCTGGACCATGTGGAACAACTTTAATAAATGTCCGTGGTTTGTCGCTCACAGTTTGAAGAGTCAATCAAGTTGCTGTAGCGAACGGGATCATTCCGCGCAAAACGTCAGCCTTTCAAGTTACTCTTTCTAAAGTGGTCAACTTATTTTGTCAATTCAGTTGACACTTCAAATTTTCCATGTTAGCAAAATCAGCTACCGGTATCTTATACTCATTTGCAGTTTACTTTAAGAAAAAGCTTAGCTTCAAAATTGAAGCTTTTATCTTTTAATTTCTTTCCTAATCTTCAGTCTAAACATTCCAGACTGGATTAGAAATGTGTTTGTATTATCTTATTTGAGTGTACTCCAAATCTGATGTTAGAGGCGTTCAACAAAATTCAATGCCTGACGACAGCTGAGAAGAAAGGAAGGCTCAGTAAGGTCACTAACAGCAAATGAAACGCCGATCCTCTTCGAGTTAAACTTACGAAAATGCAACTGATGCCCTCATACATAAGTTTGGGACTTGCTAACGAATTTCATTTCATTTGCTGTACAGGGGTTTTTTTCATCCACGACTTCTATGACCATCGCTATTATGTGAACTTTCTTTTATCAAACATTTCATTATACGTTTTTTCTCCGTACGTTGAAGTGGCTGAATTTTGTCAATCGATGAAAAACTGAATACTTCTTCAGTGAAGTGTAGGACTTGGAACTTCACCCGAAAAGCTAGATTTCTGTGGTGTCCCTTTAGCAAATATCACTTTATAATCTTGATCTTTCATTTCCGTTTTTGGTGATGCAGTTTCCTTTTGGATGAATCTAGTCTTTGCTCGTTTTTCATTCACCATGTACCACAGGTGACCCAGAGTCGGAAGGTAAACAATTATAAGGATTTGTATGGGAATCTCGATAAAAAACTGAAAAAGATATTTACCCGCAAAAGTTCTCAATAAAAAAAGCCTTACTTTATTGTCGTGGTTGTCACTCGTAGGTACGAGTAGGTACGAGGGTAGGTACGAGTGACAACCCGCGAATTTGAGAAGTCGCTTAAATCGCATTCAATCAGGCAAATAACCACACAAAAAGCGAGAAATTCGCCACGACAATAAAGTACGGCTTTTTCAAGTTTATTGAGAACTTTTGCGGGTAAATATTTTTTTCAGTTTGTTATCGAGATTCTCATACAAATCCTTATAATTGTTCACCTTCGGACTCTGGGCCGCCTGTGCTTGTACTTCACCAGATATTATGCCTCTCTGAAACTCATTTAAGATTTTTCATTTGTCCCAGCAAATTTCAAGACTGAAATCGTTAGTTTCATTAGCCGATCGGCATGCAATCTCTGGCAGTTGAGCGCCGGGAAATCATTTGATGTTCAGTTAGAACCTTAAGGTTGAAACTTCACAAAAATGATATTTCCATCTTACAGTGGACGTTGTTGCCTTATGGACTGGATTGTCTCCCGTGATTCCGAACTCGAATCCGCAAAGCTCTGTAAATATAGACAACTGTTTCTCTCCCCGGCTTTCTTTCCTAACACTAATATGTCTACTAACTCAAATAGCGTTGGTCAGTGGTTAGAGCGCTTGCCTTGAAATCCGTAGATCCCACCCATTCGAACTTAGTTAAATTTCAGGGGCACCCAACGTCAATTTTCGGAAGATATCTGTTCGGAAGACGATTTGAGATCTAGAATTTTCGGAACATTTGTTGTAAAACTTCTTGCTTGCCTGCCTGTCCTAGGATTTTCGAATATCTAAAAAATGGTATAATTGCCCATTTTTAACGGATTTTTACCCTAAAAGGGTCACCTAGAATTTTCGGGAGCCTTTTTTCTGGCTGAAATTTTCGAAAAGGTAAGTTTTGATCCCTATAATTTTCGGATCACTAGACTTTCAGCTAGGGAATCCGAACAGATGGAAAATTTTTAGGGGATAAAAATATGGCTATATCTACCGTTTAAAGACTAAAATAAGTTTAACAATGCTATGTTTAAGTGGTTTTGAACTATATTCTCGTTGGGTGCCCCTGAAATTTTTCGGTTGCAGTCTAGTGTAATTAACTATGTTTGTATGCACTTTCACACGGTCACGATAAACAAACACTGCCTTGTATATATATAAACATTGGTTCTCAACTTGTGAAGGGAAAATTTTACTGGTGGAACATTCTAAATTTTAGCCATTACTTTAAAGCTAAGTGTGAGTACTTGACAATTTTTCTGATTTATTGCAATCCACGCCAGGGCAAATCAACAGAAGACACTCGATGCTCACAGTGTTACAATTAATATGAACCGCGGCGGAGTCATTATCGCGTCTCCATTGATTTTAAGATATGTTCAGTTTAAGAATCCTACATTGTCAACAAAACATCTTGAAATAGCCCTATGATGAAAACACGTTCAGGCGTGAAGACAAATGGTGCTTTCTATTCAACAGAATTTTCGAAAATTTAAGGTGGAAATTCACGTCGAGATGATTACACAGTAACTGCCAATTCTAAATACACACAAACGGCGGTGACAAACGCTGTTTGTGTGTTATTTCTGATCATACTGAGATGGCCAAAGAAAAGGAGTATTTACGAAAATATATTTATTTGATGTATGATTTTGTTATAGCAAAAAATCCTATTTGAAAGTAAAAAACAAAATTTGGTGGAATAACTTGAACCAGCAGTGAAAATGAAGTGGCCATGTTTTTTTCCATTAATCTTGTGGTTTTATGAGAAAAAAATTCCAAGAAAAATCACATTCGTTTTCAACAAGTTATGCTGCTCAAGAAAACTTCCTCATCACGTCGAAGCGCGTGGCATACGTAGAACTTTTCGCATCACCTTTTTCATGATATCAGTCTGTTAATTTTGAATGTCACAGTTTTCACTTTGGCAAATGTATTAATTTTAATGACCAGGCCGCAGGTGAAAAGGAACACAAAAAACACCTGCATTTTTACATTTATAGTGGCCAATTTTAGGTTCTTACAAGAAATCATTAACGCCTCTTACATTGGGCGTTTCGTATGTAAGAAGTAATGACCATTCATTGTGGACAAGTGTTTTTAAATTACATATAAGTAAGGGCGTGCGGTACGAAATAGATGAAGGAGAGATATTTTCAGTCGACTTGCAAATTAAACTTTCGCTTGAAGATTATAGAGATTCAAGAGTTGTTGAATGCCTTTGCGTCAGCGAATGGTTCTTATCTTCTTAAACAACTTATTTCACGGTCTCTTCTTAAAATTTAAGAAAGGAGAGATTTTTTTGTAAAATCTACTGAAATAATTGTGCATTGTGGTAACATTTTACCGAAAAATTCGTTTGGGAAGATTTTACATGTTATTTTGTATGCCGTGCTTTATAAGTGGTTTGAGGACTATTTTTGCGTTTATTATTAAAATAGGATAATTCAGTAGAGAACGTAACTGAAGCCAGGACTCAAGGAAGACTATGAGAAATTAAAAATATATCCACGTTATTCAAATCATTTCGCGATTAGTCCAAGTTGTTTGATTCGGAAAGTGAAAACCGACTGTCTAGAAATAAAAAAAAGTTCGAACAGTGTGGTTGCTTCATTGCAAAAAAATCGTCAAGTTCTCACGTCCTCCCTTTAGTATCTCAAATTTCCTTATTCACATTGTTGACGGGAAGAAAACGGCAGAGAAGTGGATCAACATGTTAAACGAATGTACCGAACCATCCCTTGCTTTAGTTCGTTAAAAGAATTGTTTTGTGGCGCCATTGTCCTTGTCGATCTTGTTGTTGCTTGAGCAGTCCTTAGAAGAAATTCTATGCAAGCACCTTTTAATAAGCGTCACGAAGTGTCCCTTTCCATAGGCTTCTTCATCACAGTAAAATTTAACCTAACATGAAAATAACGATGACCCTTACACTTATCTTATTTGGCAAAACTGGCAGGAAATACTTAAACTTCAAAGAACGCTTTTTGTTGGATATTAGGCCATTTCGAAGTTCATGTCCGCCTCCTCTTCAAAGCGAGTCTAAGTTCGAAGTTTTTCTCATGTAAATTAGTTTTTATTCATATGTAAAGTAGAAACAAATACCATCACAAAAATTTCGCCCAAAGACTCGTTTTGATGAGGAGGCAGACATGAACTCGGAAAATGGTCTATTGCTTGCATTTCTGGGAATTACAGTGCCTTCAAAAAGACTGAAAAGCTCATAGTACCAAAAAATTAAAAATTGGCCATGAAAAAATGCAATTTAACCTCTGCCAAAACTGTTTTAACTCGTTATTGTTGGCGTCGTTTTACAGTGGCAATGAGAACTGATCTCGCCTACTATCACTTCTAGGTCTAATGAAAGGAAGGTGATATTCTCAGGAGAATAAGACTGCTTAAGGGCTCGCTTTTAAATGATCTGGATAGAAAACTGACAACAATTCACCTTTTGTGCTGGGCTTCTCAGGTTAAAGCTCTAGTACTCTGGTGTGCGTGCAATTAACACGTTCCTAATTTTGCACTCTTAGTGGCATTAAACCTGGAAATGTTACCTATTGAGCCAGAACTGTATTGCTTTTGAAACTAATCAAAGGTGTGCAAATGACATCCCTCGTTATATTCTTCCAAATTGTGGTTCAGCTGGTTTTGCACTGAATAGCATGCTCAGTATGACATAACAATTTGTTGTCCAACTGAATTGCATAGAAAGCTATAGAAGATCACAGTTCTGTCCCTCTGATAAGCTTTCTCTCTCGCGCGTCTCAAAAGATTGTGAAACTACTGACATTGTATTCTACTCTTGGTAGCACAGGGTCGCTTGAAACTGAACAAACCAATTAAAGATATAAGCTTAGCTAATCACGACAGACTGATGAAATGAAAAACTCCAATCGAAAACCGCCCTGGGCGCCTAAAGCCATCGGCGTGAGAAAAGTATATGAGCCCGCAACACTGAACTAACCTCGATCTTAGCCTCTTTTTAGTATAATAACTTTAGCGCAAATTAAATCAGCCTAGAAAATCGCCAAAGTACTTAGCACCTTATAACGGTGTTATCATATTCGTTTTAATAAAACAATTGGTGCTTTCTTTTTATTTACATCTTGTTATAACCAAGACTAGCCCGAGTTTCAGTTTGCAGTGGCAGTAGTTCGCTTAAACGTAGAGCGCATCAATCCACATTTATAACGTCCGACCGTCCGTACAGCATGGAAGCATCTAAGATAGCGTTTATTTATCTGATTCTTATTGCAACAGGGTTTCACCTAAGTACCAAGGCGCATTGCAAATGGGGAACTGTATTCAGTGGTAGAAAGTGCCGTCGACAGGTTAGTAATCAAAGTTTTTCAAAATAATGCTTAAGAATTCCTTTCTGTCCGAAATCCTTTAAGTTTCCAGCAATTTAATTCATAAAAATTCGTTTTCGTATCAGGTTTAAGAGTTTAAAGCGATAACTTGACTACATCATGATTCTCTTTTTGCTCCCAAAGCGGCCTGATCCCTGATCATTGACCTTACTTACGACGGCAGGGTATTCATATATGTTTAAAATCAATCCAATCCTGGTTTCGCATCACCCTTAATTTCAATTTATTGATGAATTTCTGCCTTACACTTCTGACATAATTTTCAGTATGATCGCCTTTCGAACAATGGATCCACCTCTATTTGCTGCATACTTTGGGGGAAAATGATTCCACAGCAGTACTATTTTTATGTTTATCACACTTAAAGTTCGGGGACAGACAAAAGCAAATCATTTCATAAGCATCTCGTTACTTGGCCATCCAACTGAAGTTGTCTGCTTGTACGTAAGCTTCCTATAAAGTTATTATCTAACCTGCGAGGCTACACTACTACACCACTCGGAGGACTGGTAACCCTTCGTAAAACTTCCAGTCCGATATCCGAGTCTTCCACTTAATGTTAATAACAAACGTCAAAAGTATGTCGTCATACCATCGTTGAAGGTGGCATGAACCAATTCGTCCAAAGTCCGAAGCCAAGTTCTCCTCGAAGAAAGGAAAAAAACAATGACCAATTTCCCTTAACGAATATTTTTGTGCAATGCAATAATAATACAATACATACTTAATTGACCGCTCCCCACAGGGGCTTTTCAGGGCCAATGAAACACAATTAACGAAAAGACGGAAAAGAGCAATAACAACAACTGTTAAGAATCCCAACTGGCCGGAGGCAAATCAGTTGGTTATTTACAAGAGCAGCTGGGAAGTTGATAAGGGAACTATCAGGAACAAATTCAACGAATGGTCAGAGCGGGTCTTGAACCCGCGAGATATCCGGATCTCAAGGCAAGCTCCCTAACCACTGGGCCACACTAAACGTATTTCAAACATGCGTCTAACATAAGATTGAAGCAATTGAAGAAGATACTACCTTAGAAGATACGTTCTTTCTAAACCAATAATAAAAGTCGGGAGCACGTGGGCTCCTGTAAAAATAAATTTGTTACTGTTGCCGGTAAAGTTTTATCAAACTCGCACTGCCGCTCCAGCTTTAACTGGTGATCGATTTCGTACCTATCCAAACCACGGGTAAATATTATAATAATAATAACACTTTTTTTATTGTTTTCAGTTTGGTGGGCAAACGGAAAGAAACAGCAACATTGCAAGAGATGATCGAGGCTTCTCTAATGAAAAGTATCAGACAAGGACGCCGACGGAAAGCAAATTCTATTTCATGAGGAAACGGTTTGGCTCCAGAGACCTAAAGACTGATTTGTTTGCATGAATTATACGGCTGCAATAAAGACAGAGGACTGCCTCAAGTCTTCAGCAAAGTTATTTACCGATATTGTCAGTTCTAAGGAAAACTTAAGCGTCTTCCACTTTTGGGTACTTTTCTTTGTGAATAATGATCACTGAAATTAAACACACTCAGTGTACTAAGATCCTGATCTTATTTACTAACGTTATTAGACAGATATAGCTCTTAAAGAAGGCATGTCGCTTCTAGAGTAAATGTAAACCTCTCAGTCACTCTTAACTGACCCAACCGCAACATTAACAGGTACCCTGCGGTGTCTGAAAAAACACCGTCACAAATCATTCGTATCGCCTATGCCAAAGGCTCGCTGTCTCATTATGATTGTTCTCAAACCGAGGAGCTGTCGTTCAACTACGTATGCCTATGTGCACATGTCAAAGGGTCATCAAGGCCATACACTGTATTCACATGACACCAGACAAGCTGAAAACCTCAACGCACCCGTCGCCCGTCATTTTCTTTTTAGTTTAACGAAGCATAGGTTTTAGGACAATGATTCCAAAAAAAGCGACAGAATTGATGCGAGCATTTTTTCTGTGAGATTTTCTCAAGCTATGATTGGCAACAAAATTTTCTCCTTTGTTTTAATTTCATGTTGCATCAAGTCAAAAAATCTCTAAACTGACCTTTGTATGCACGGCTTATTTTTTTTTTGTAGTTTTATTGAACGTCAGCTGGAAAGCATTTGCAAGAGCTTTTTTTTCATATCAATATATATATATATTTTTTCTTTATGCCAGGGAAGGATTTAGCCTAGTCAATTCTTCTTTCCTTGGAGCAAATTTAGGGTTGGAAGACTTATAGGCAATCCGTGGTTTGCGGTCCAGGGTGTTGGTTTTCGGTTGATTCGCTTTGCTTTTCACAAACTGACACTAGCACGTTGTTTTAGCAAAACAATCTACAGTTTTGAACTTAAAAAGTTGATTACAAACCTGACAGCCAAACGGTATTCCCCATCCACTACCACAAGATTTTCTCAGCGACCTCTGTCCGTGGACAAGTGTGAGAATCAATGAGAAAATCGCCAAGTATATGATCACCTTCATCTTGATGACTGTGTCAAGTGCACTTTGAGTCTTTGGATATCTCTTATATAGAAGTTATCTATCACAAAAACTCATTACATATTAATAAAAGAAGTTATGTTGATAATATTCGAGTGTCCTTAAAAGCAAACAAGGTGAATTATTAAGTCTTATCGCAACGCCATACTTTTGTGCTCCATACCGCGAACGCAGAATTACGAAACCGTTGGAGAATCACTTTTCAATTAGAGAACTCCAAATTGACATGTTCCTCAAAACCGTGGAAAATTACACTTTAAATTGCTTACCGCGCTAAGCTATGAATTATTCACTCTCTTCTTTTTGAAAAAGATTTTGTTGTTTCAGTAAATCATTAAACCGGAGATTTCTATTAAGAAAACACTGTATTTTTTACGTTTTGGGGGTAAGTAAACTTGAAGTGAAACATGGTTCTTGGAAGTTCTAGATTTTACTGTCTTATAAGTAAATTTATGGCTATGGAGTTATCTGTGCGCTCGAAGATAACAATTTTACAAACCATGCTTTGAAGCATAAAAGCTTCGCAAGAAAATTCGTAAAAAAGAATCTAGTGAACTGAGAATAGAAGCTGGATGTTTTAAAAGATCCCAGATGATTCGAGTGCCAACAGGCACTGAGGAGCCACCGAACGAAAAAAACAGGAGCATTCAAAGGAAATTAGAAAGAAAATTCCTTATAAAACTCTAATTATACTTTCATTCGTCGATTTTACAGCTGCAGAGTTCTCTAGAAAAGAAAATTATTGCGAAAGTGGGTGCTTTACGGTCTCCCAAAAAAACGCCCAAAACCGAGAATATGGATTGGTAAAGGTGTTAATGACACGAAATGGAGCAGGATGCTTCTAATTTTACAGTATTTTCCACCCACATAAGTAAGCCGTTATGTGTAACAGCACGTCAGTTTTAATGGAGTTATTTTGCTGTCCCACTGCATGACCCGTATTTTTCGGTTAGAAATCGTTGGTTTGATTATCTGTGGCTCTTTCATAATTCAAAGCAATTTAGGTTTTGTATTATTTAGGTTCTCGGGGCGTCACGCGCGTGAAGCTAGAAAGTGTACGTTAAAGCTGTAAAACCCAAAGATACTCAAATAGAAATTTCCTCTCCTGTTCAAGACGCAAGCTTCATTGTTTACAACGACCATTTCAGTTTCCCTTTCTCATCACGGGCTTCGGCATGAATCATTAATGACATATTTTGATTTCTCGGAATCTACATGAAATGATCATGAATTCGATCATGCCTTCGACCATGCTTCCTCACCCCACCCCCCTTCCAGATCCGCCCCTGTCCTATTAGCAAGACTCACAAAACTGGTGCTAAAGGTGTATGGTGGCCCGATGCATTTGTAAACAACGCAGACTGAGAAGAGATGTATTTTTTCGAAAACAATGATCAAAAAAATATCACTGTTTTCTTTCGTTTACTGGGGGGTAACATTTGGCTTTGCCTCTCTTTCACTACAATTGCAAGGCAGATAGTGTAAAACTAACACGAAACGTGAACCACCCATGCAGCATACAGCCTTAGCAATATTCGCCTCAGTACAATGCAATACAATACGTACTTGAGTGAAAGATATATATGAAATACATATATTGCACTGAGGGTATGAAATCAAATGAAACCATGTTGTCACGCAGTGATGAGCGCAAATTTCTATTGCGTCGAGAAGCCTGAAAATTTTTTTGGACTTCAACGGGATTTGAACCCGCGACCTCGCGATACCGGTGCGATGCTCTAACCAACTGAGCTATGAAGCCACTGACGTTGGGAGCTGGTCACTTCTGAGTTCACAACTTCCCGTGATAAGTAATTATGAGTGAAAGATATATATGAAATACATATATTGCACTGCGGGTATGAAATCACATGAAACCATGTTGTCACGCAGTGATGAGCGCAAATTTCTATTGCGTCGAGAAGCCTGAAAATTTTTCAGGACTTCAACGGGATTTGAACCCGCGACCTCGCGATACCGGTGCGATGCTCTAACCAACTGAGCTATGAAGCCACTGACGTTAGGAGCTGGTCACTTCTGAGTTCACAACTTCCCGTGATAAGTAATTATGAGGTCGCGGGTTCAAATCCCGTTGAAGTCCTGAAAAATTTTCAGGCTTCTCGACGCAATAGAAGTTTGCGCTCATCACTGCGTGACAACATGGTTTCATGTGATTTCATACCCGCAGTGCAATATCTGTATTTCATATATATCTTTCACTCATAATTACTTATCACGGGAAGTTGTGAACTCAGAAGTGACCAGCTCCCAACGTCGGTGGCTTCATAGCTCAGTTGGTTAGAGCATCGCACCGGTATCGCGAGGTCGCAGGTTCAAATCCCGTTGAAGTCCTGAAAAATTTTCAGGCCTCTCGACGCAATAGAAATTTGCGCTCATCACTGCGTGACAACATGGTTTCATGTGATTTCATACCCGCAGTGCAATATATGTATTTCATATATATCTTTCACTCATAATTACTTATCACGGGAAGTTGTGAACTCAGAGGTGACCAGCTCCTAACGTCAGTGGCTTCATAGCTCAGTTGGTTAGAGCATCGCACCGGTATCGCGAGGTCGCGGGTTCAAATCCCGTTGAAGTCCTGAAAAATTTTCAGGCTTCTCGACGCAATAGAAATTTGCGCACATCACTGCGTGACAACATGGTTTCATTTGATTTCATACCCGCAGTGCAATATATGTATTTCATATATATCTTTTTTTTATGGAACAAATTACCACGTGCAGTCCGCCATTCTCAAAACGTACAAACATTCAAGAAAGCCCTTAAGACTCATTTATTTCGGAAAGCTTATAATTTACAGAATATCTGATCAAGTATGAATTTATAGTTGATATTATGCAATTTTATAGTTGGAATATTAATTAGCTTTAGATTTTTCCATTTTTCATGTAACTGATTTGATTGTAAATAGTAGAATTCTAGTTTTTGTCATTGTAAAGCGCACGAGAGCATCTTCTCATGTATCATGCGCTATAGAAGCAATAAAATTATTATTATTATTATTATTACTCATAATTACTTATCACGGGAAGTTGTGAACTCAGAAGTGACCAGCTCCCAACGTCAGTGGCTTCATAGCTCAGTTGGTTAGAGCATCGCACCGGTATCGCGAGGTCGCGGGTTCAAATCCCGTTGAAGTCCTGAAAAATTTTCAGGCTTCTCGACGCAATAGAAATTTGCGCTCATCACTGCGTGACAACATGGTTTCATTTGATTTCATACCCGCAGTGCAATATATGTATTTCATATATATCTTTCACTCATAATTACTTATCACGGAAAGTTGTGAACTCAGAAGTGACCAGCTCCCAACGTCAGTGGCTTCATGGCTCAGTTGGTCAGAGCATCGCACCGGTATCGCGAGGTCGCGGGTTCAAATCCCGTTGAAGTCCAAAAAAATTTTCAGGCTTCTCGACGCAATAGAAATTTGCGCTCATCACTGCGTGACAACATGGTTTCATTTGACAATACGTACTTAATTCATCACTCCCCATAGGGGCTTTTCAGGGCCAATGAAACACAATCAACGAAACGACAAAACAACAGCAAGTGTTAAGAAAAAAACCCCGTCCAGTGCATTGTCGTTTTGAAAGCAATTTGTTTTATCTTCCAACTCAAATACGTTTTCCGATTGGAGACCAACGTGTCAAGTGCCATAGGTCATAAATTTGAACTTTCAACTTGCACGTGATTAGGTGATGAACCTTGAAACCGCGGCAAACTAAGCCAACATTTTTGCAATCTTGAAAGAATGTCTCTTTTATCTGGACAATTTAAGCAATTGTCCCTTATAAACACCTGAAAAATTCAGTTCTCTTCAACGGGATTCGAGTCCTCTGCGATGCCGGTTCAATGCTCTACCAACTGCAAATTGAACTATGAAGGCACCAAGTTGGAAACTGGATGACTGAAGTAAAAGTATATATTTGAAATGTAACTTATGTCAGGTGTCTATAAGCGAGAATTGCTTAAATTTTGTAAGGAAGTACAAGGATCACGTGCACCTTTCGTCTATAAAGACCTGGGCAAAGGGCATCGACGTTTCCTTCAACATCCCGCGTTCGATTTTGTTGAACAGCGATGTTGAAAACGAAATATAGAGATGATCCTGGCAAGCACTTCACTGGCAACGGGATTCAAACCCATGAACTCTGCGATGTAAGTGCAATGCTTCATCAAGTGAGGTGCGAGGATCACCTCTACATTTCGTCTAGAACCCGCGCTTCGAATATATACATTGCTTTGATTCTTTGAGTCATTTCAGGGGTACAAATGTGCCCAATTAATAGACCTACTCCCAACTGTATGGCTATGATAGCTCAGGTGTTAGAGCCGCATTGCACTGGCATTGCAGAGGTCATAGATTCAAGTCAAATCTCGTTGAAGCTGCCTGAATTAATCAGGTATCTTAAAATAGACAATTTCTTAAATCTTCTAGGTAAATGCAAGGATCACCTCTACATTTCATCTATAACCCTCACTTCAATACATTTCTCTCATTCATTGGTGTTTTCAACCATCTTGAAACATGTTGAATCGATGTTGGATGAGTTAAAAAGCGTTTAAACTTTCCTTCAACAAACATTCAACATTTGTTTTGATTTCGCGAATGTTGAATGAAGTTGAAGCAGTGTGACCGCTCTTTCAGCATTGTTGAGTAGGCGCGTGAGCATTAATCGGTTTTTCGATGACGTATCCATGTCCGTATCCACAGTACCAAGTCCGTATCCATAGTAAATAACGGAGCTGCAGCTTCGGACTGAATACCAGGTCTCTCGTAAAGCTTTGTTGAATCAAATGTTGATGATGTTTTGAAACCGTTTGCCCATCCTAGAAGTCAAAATCGAAGGGATGTTGAACCAAACTTTTGCCCGCGGGAAACGTCAAATGTACATTTATTTCATTTTGCAATTAAGTCGTAAGGTGGCACCCGAGTATCACTTGTTTTCAGTTATTTTTTGAGCTGGGAGTTATAAAAAAACACTCAACCCTAGAGAGAAAACAAGACTCAGTGTTTTCCTTTGGGGCCATGGCCAGTCAGAAGTGCTTATCGGTTGCAGTCCCAAGAAACACCTGCAATACATAACCATTTTATGTCGTGTACGTCAACTCAAAAGTTTTCGCTCTAGCCAATCATCGACAGGCAACTTGTGGTAAATAACGGAAGGACTTTCACCTTTGCATGATCCTGCGGAGACCGCCTGTTAAGGAGTGAATGTTGATGGGCCTACGAATACTAACCTTTATACAAACGCATGCAAGAAAGTGCGAAACCGCTTTACAGTTTAAGGCTCAGTATCTTAAGAAAACGGTACGTGTAAAACGCGATGCGATAACCAAATCAGAGCCACAGCCGTAGAGAACAATTGCAAGCTCGAGGTATATTACTGGTTACCGTCGGCAGCGAGATGTGTCACAAACAGTTGTTAACGTTTAAGAATAAGGTTACATATTTTGTAACGTTTTGTTAGTTTCACGAGAGTATGTATGTTAGGTTGCATAATACTGCTAAAGTATTTTTAGCGTGCTTGTAGGTGTCTCAAGGGGCTAGTACACTATTTAAGGGTTGTTAAGTTATGCAAGAGCCATTCGAGGCATCTCTTTCAACCTTAGTTTTTTATTTTATTTACTGTTGTAATTTTCTCTGAGTTTGTGAAACTGTAATGCTGTTTTTTGTAACGCTTTACGCTCGCTGCATCAATAAACGAGATGACCGCTCCTATTCTGTGTTTTGTGATTATTTAGATTAGTTACAAAATATTTTATAATCTTTTCAGTGTGATTAGAATAAAAGTAAAAATTTTTGCACTGAAGAGGTTTCTATAAAGACAAGATGACAGTTTTTCCTTTCTTTTCTTGCAAGTTTTCAGTCTTCTTTATTATTATTCTTTGCTAACGGAAGAGGTTCCGAGACAAGAGTTTATGGTATTGTTGCATGCCAACAACGAAAATCCAGTCACAACAATTTAACCGTTGGGTTATTTTTGTCCTAAGTTTGTAAAGCCTTATTTGGGCGAGTGCAAATCAGATAAAAGGAATGCATCTGGTAGATCAATAGTTCAAGACATAACAAATGTAGGTTTTCAATAGAGTGGTAAACGGACTAGTACAGTCTAACAAACAGAACCCGGCGTTTATCGCCATGACGTTGCAAGGGCGCAAATCGAACCAAGAACATATTGGTTGGACGCCTTTCCCCGCCATACCTGTTCGCCGACATTATCAATATTGGAGGGAAGAGTCCATGAGAGCTGACTGAGGAAGGAAGGTAAAGGCTCACAGATTACTCAGTAAATTAAATGACGTACGTGAAAGCATTTTCTTTTATTTCCCTGAAACATTTTTATGTACTAACATTTTATACCGAAAGCCGGTATTTACGTCTCCTAGCTTTTCTTCAACTTAAAAACACATATTTTAGTTTTGCGGACATTTATGCACCGATGTGCTTGTAAGCATATTTTCTTCCTTTAGTTCTGTTTGTTCAAGTAGGATCTGATTTCAGCGTAACTGTATTTGGACGCCTCTCTGTCCTGGTCAGATTCTGTGTCCATCCTATGCGTTCTTCCCATGGCGACGTCCGACTCTTCAAAATTTCCGTCATCTTGAATCTGATCCGGAAATGTGTCACGGATTTCTCCAAGCCACTCCTTCCTTGGAAGACTGCGAGTCTGAAAGGGGAAAAGGAATGAGACAAAAGAGGATCACATTCACGTTCTTTGATCGGGGTGGCTCAATGCAGTAATAATTATAATCAGTTGCCATCTCCGTTAAGGGTTGTGAAATCAGTAAGTAGTTTGCTGAAATGAAAGCGGGAGGTTGAAGCGCAATTTAGACTTTTCTGTGCGTGTCTTAGTGAATTCTGATTATTTTACGTTTCCTGTTATAGTTAGAGTGAAGGGTGATGTTTTCAAACTTAATCTGGAAAAAAGAAAGAGAACTTGAATTTGAAGAATTTGACTGAGTCAGTGTTCGTTTTAAGAGGGTCTCAATGGGGGTGTAGCAAAAACGGTACACGGTTAAAAATTTCGCGATTTCACGGTGCACGCTTAATTTTTACATCAAATAATTGTTCAGAGCTTAGGAAAAGCTACAAACAACACGGTTATCTGGACAAAATAATTCACGACACACGGTTAATTGTTTCCCTTTTTCACGACACACTGTTAATTTTTTGGACGTTTCACGCCACACGCTTAACCCCATTGGGACCCTTCTTTAATAGTTTGGCATAAGAGCTTCTCACACTTCAACGGAGACAGGATTTTAAATTTCCTAAGCTTGTTTTCTTAATAATTAAACAACTTCTCTTCTGCTAACTATGAGCCAACAGTCAGAATTAGTGGAGTGAAGTCAGTTATAGTTTCAACCCGCTTTCGTCCACTCAGCCTGATTAAATATTGTAATGGATACTCTTTCAATGGTGTTACAACCTGAAACTAAAAAAACTAATACATCATTTTGCTTTCTTTCAATGGTGGCTTTGAAATTATCGATGGGTTGTAAGGACCAAGACAAAGGCATAAAAAAAATGCAAAATAAATAAAACAAGGTAAAATTAGAAAGAAAGGTCTGACGAGAAATCAAACAGTTTCTAAAACTCGTAAGTAACTAAGTTTTTGCAAATGGTAGACTAGTATAAGAACTAAACCACTTCATCGTTTCGATCTTTTAAACTACTCTTAAGCTACTTTTAATAAAAAAGTAATGAAAGGGCTGATATATTAAGTTCTAAAAAAATACTTCATGAACCTAAAACAAGAACTCAGTGTTTCTGGTTCAGACTGAGAGATTACTGTTTCTTTACAAAGTGCATATGAATCGAATATTGCACAATCCTTACGGGGAAATAAAACAGACAGTCTGGAATATACTAGTAACGAAGCTAATACAAACCCTACAACGGTAGCCAAAATGAGCTGCCCAATATGAATTAGACGAGCATCTCTTATTTGACGAGGACACTGACGCTACAGCTACGATAACACAAAGAAGTACCAAAAGTTTGAAGTACTCCATGCTTCGTCAAATCTTTTAGACTAATGAGACCTTGAAAAACTGCGTTTATTTGCTTGCTGAACAGCATTTAACCTATCCAGCTCATAATTAATTTACCAACAAGAGCGCGAGTGAGAGTCTGGAAATTACTAACTGTAAATGCTGATTGCACAAACGATATATCACTAGGGGTTTATAAGTATTGATGAGATCTATATCCCCTGATTGAATTCTTTTCTGTCATAAGTCTCGTTGACATATTACAATGTCCATCGAGTCATTTAAGAAACTTATAGGAGAAGAGGAGATAGAAAGCAATTCGCTCATAGTAAAACAATGTAAACTGACTGAAGTCTATAACCCTCCTTTTAAGTATTATTGTCTTGTGTTAGTTTGTAAGCACTGCTTGTTGCTAAAACATTCATATTCACGCACTTATATTAAAGAAAATACTGTTTTCGGGTATCTAAGAAACTTAAATTATTAAATACCCCACGTCACTGTGATTTACACCAAAGTTTTAATTAACTGAACATGCACCTGTCGGCATTGTCAGTATCCAAGAAAAGAAAAACTTTTCCTTGTAAAATTACAGTACATTACATTACATTAGTCACAACATTTCGTGGTTTATAATGGACGAATTTACTTCTAATACATCAGTCAATTGAAGAACACACCCACTGCAAATCGCATATGTTGCATTGTGAAATCTGTGTGTGAAACCACTTGAATCAGCCGCCACGAATTGACTTTCATTATTTATAGCACTTGCGTACGGAAACAATATTCCAAAAGTCCCACATGCACTGATACTTTTATCAACATAGAAATAATTACCTCTTAATCAGTATCAGCAATAATCTAAACAGTATTTTGATCAATACATTGTTGGGTGACGGAGGCAAAATACGTGAATTCCACTCGTCATGGACAAGGCAATTGCAAAGCTTTCGCTTCGATCTAAATATCTTGATCCTTATCTCGGTTTTCTCATTGCAATTTCAGCCCATGCGTTTGAAACCCGAAAGTGTTTTCGGATGAAAATGAAATCGGTTCATTTATTTTCATCCCTGCAGTGATGTTATTGATCACTGATTCAAGATTTTGCATTCCATAATTGCAGTTCCGATTTTTTTAACATCTTTATTTTAAACAGAGGAATGATTAGACAATCTTTTCTACAAAA
Organism: Montipora foliosa; assembly: GCF_036669935.1. Taxonomy (NCBI): domain Eukaryota; kingdom Metazoa; phylum Cnidaria; class Anthozoa; order Scleractinia; family Acroporidae; genus Montipora; species Montipora foliosa. The sequence goes on along the minus strand of NC_090871.1, from coordinate 66,548,812 downwards.
ACGCCTAATTTGGGGGCTGAACCTGAAAACGTTCTTAACATGTTCTAAAAGTTGAGTGGTATACTAAAGTTCGACTACAAACTGAGTTGCTCCACACGGCACCATGCAATGAGGAAATCACTTTGTTAATGTTCAAAAAACAATCCCCGAGAAAAAAATGAAACGTTCTTAACTGACTCGACTCAGCCTGGATAGGTTCTTGGAATGTTCTTAAATTTTGACCCTCCGGGTTAATCTCAGCCTGAACATTCTTTTAAAAAAGGTTCTTATGAAACAAGAGTGCATCTAACAAGCGCTAGCGTCTCATGTGCCACTGTTATCCAATTATTTAGTAGTACGGCTTTCTGTGCACTCTCTAGTAAAATTTCGGAAACTCGAGCTCTCTGTATCGGTTATTTTTTTGTGCTCATTTGCGGCTAGAACACAAGACTAACATACACTCGACCTTTAATGTTTGACCAAGGCTAATCGTACACTGACAGCATCCGGCTCACTGGCGGGAGTAACATGTCTCTTTTGAATGCAAGTAAACGAAGAATTAAACAAAGAAAGAAATGGCATTAAAATAATCACACAGCAAAGGAAGAAATCATAACAAGTCCATTCATGAGGAAATTCCTCAGAAATTGCTTAAAGAAATTCCTTCAGGCTTTTTTGCGAAAGACATAATTAGAACGAAAAGAATTGATTTTTTTATGCTTACTCTTTTTATGATTACTTGAGCAAATAAACATTGGCATATCACTTCTGAAGTAGCATTCCGGCCACCTCACTGGATCAATTTTGTGTAAAATGCCGCTGTATGTTTAGTATAGGTAATCACATGAGGTCGAGTACTATTAAGGATTAATTGCACGAGTGTTTTGGAAATTTTCCAAAATTGCCCTCGATTAAGAAAAAATGCCCTCTGTCTCAGCCAATCAGCGCTCAGTAATTTTGCCCTTTATTGATAAAGATTTAAACAACAGCGGCCGGTTCCTGGAAGGAGGAATAAATTATACATGATAGAGCGAGTTTCAATTGAGTGTCGTAAAACCAAAACCAAAGTAATTACTTTGGCCAATCAAAAAGGACGGAGACAATCCAATAAACCAATCAAGACTCAAAGTAATTACACGTAGCCGACACAAAGCGCGGGAAAATATGCACGCGCCAGCCACGATTGGTTTTGCTTTCAGTTCTGATTGGTTGAAAAAATGGCGCGAGAACTTTCAACCAATCACTGAGTGAAGTAAATGCAAAACCAAAGCAATTTGCTAATTACTTTCGACACTCAATTGAGAACCGCTCTATAACAGTTATTCCAGAAATAAATCTGCTATTCTAACAGAACAGAATTTATTCCGGTAATAAAGGTATTCCTGGAATAAGGCACATTTCTCCCTGGAATAGAGTTATTACATCTTTCAGGAACCGGCCCAGATGATTCGTTTCCAGCCGGTTAATTTTTTATTGGCTCACCAAATCTTGGTTGTCAGTTTCTATACCTTATGATCATTCCAAGATTTTTGGCTGGAGGCAAAATCTCCAAACTTTCATACTTTTAGGAGTTATTAACATTTAATAAGGTAATTATTCCATATACACTGTTACAGTAGTGGGATACAAAATTGGTTGTAGCCAACTTAGCACTGTGCGACTCGCGTTACACCGTGCGTTAATGTAAACAAACTCGGGTGACCCGAAGACACTGACACCCGGTCCTTGGACCCCCCTACGGACCGGGTCCACAGACTGGCTTGCGGACCGGTCCACGGACTACCCCTACGGACCCTCTCTTCGGACCACCCCAAAACAACACAGAATTAAAAATAAATAAAGAAAAATAAATAACAACTGATAATTTGTTTATACCGGTTGTCTGGATAGACCACTCTTGCCAGCGGCACAGGCGTTGCCTTTTCCTTCGCTGTTGACCGGAGTGCTTCGATAAAGACCGGTAATATCTAAGTTCCTTCCGCCATTTTGTTCGGAACAGAGAGATCGTGAAGCTTGGTGCGAGTTCACAAACCCGCGGGAGAATGATCCGAAAAATGGCAGAGGGAAGGAAATAAAATACAAATAGAACTTACTTATTATCAATCTTTTTCGAAGCATTCCGGTCCACATTGAAGGAAGGGGCAATGTGTGATTAATAGGACGATTAATAGACTTTGCGCCCGAACCTGAGCCTTAGTCTGTTAAATTTTCGGAGCATAACGGTTGAGATTTCGCCGACACGAGTGACCGTGCAAGAGTGATCTATCGAGACAACCAGTAAGTCAAATATTTAGATTTTTTTTTTCTTTATTTTTTCATTTCTATGTTGTTTCAAGGTGGTCCGTATAGGGGGTCCGTAGGGGTAGTCCGTGGACCGGTCCGTGAGGCAGTTCGTGGACCCGGTCGGTAGAGGGGTCCATGGACCGGGGGTCAGTGTTTTCTTTTCACCCAACAAACTCAGACATGTCTGAAGCAAATACGAGGAGTTCGGTAACACGAAAGGAGGTTGCAAGCCATTTTTGTCCCGTGTGGACCGTAGGTCCGAGGATTAACAGTTGAGAAATTTATCTGACTTATTTTGTGATTTGCTTCCCACATAAAATTTCCTAGAATGGTCGCTGTTTCTATACGAGAGATGCACTCAAGCCATAATGCCGCGTTTCCACAATTTTGGGTAGTTCATTTTAATGGAAAATTATTTGCGGTACGCAGTAAAGCAAATAATAGCCTTCTGCACATTACGATTGGAATGGTATTAAAAGTAAAGTAAAGCAACCATATTTAACGTCGATAACTCGTAACAGTAATTCAACTGACAAACCTGAGGTCGACAGTGCGCCCATTTTACTCCCCCCTCTCCATCAGTGCTCCGTTTTACGGGTGTTTAAAGCTACTCAAGCTACACAAAATGGAAAGAAGTCGAAACAGGGATGGGAGATCCGGGAATCGAACTCAAGGCCTCGCACTAACCGACTGTGCCGTCCTCGCTCCTGTCCTTTGCAATCGTCAAGTTAATTGCAAGTTATTTGCATTTAGTATATATCGGTTAGCATATTCAATTCGATTCACTTCGGTCTGTACTGCGAACGACTTCAGTCCACTAGACTAAATTTTTTCATGCCTTCAGTCGCTTTGGGAGTAGAACACTGAGTAGAAATATATTTTAATTTTGGTTTTTGGACGATAAAATTTATAGTGCGGGGAGTTTGGGCACCTCAGCGAATCCTGTGCAAGAAACGTAGATAGAGGCGGGTGTGATTGACTTGCTGACGTGGTTGATGAAGATTCCAATTTATTTCCTTCATTTAATAAACGTACGGCAGGCGAATTTGTTGCGGAGACCGCCTCTCCGAGTGTAGCTGGCAAATTGGAAAAATCAGCATATTTCTGGGAAACGTGTTTGCGGGCCCCGGACTGAAGTATCATTAAAGAAGGTTATAGGTTACCTTTTGGTCAAAATACCAATCGCCTTGTTTTCTTGTAAAAAACAAATCTTTACTCGAACACCCGCATTTTGTGCAGCGAACAATACTGCAGTTACTAGCTAACTGCTGTATTCAAGAGCACAACGCCCCGCCTTTTTGCCGAAGGCAAAAAACTTCGTTTGGTGATAGATTTGAGGCATATTAATTAATGTCTAGTTGTGCTCAAATTCAAGTATGAAGATTTGCGATCTCTGTCTGTGGTTTTGGATGAGAGTGACTGGTTTTTTTCACCTGGGACCTCAAATCAGGCTACCATCATGTTAGCATTCATCCGGACCGTCCAAACTATTTGGGTTTTGCTTGGAAATTCAATGGTGCTCTCAGATATTTTACTTTTAAAGTGCTTTCGTTTGGGCTTAGCAGTGCTTGTTTTTGTTTCAAGAAATTGCTTCGGCCCCTAGTAAGGCGTAGGCGCACGATGGGTCACGTCAGTTTTGTCTACCTAGATGATGGTTTAGGCAGTCTACTTAATAATTTTTCCGCTCAAGCAGCGAGTATTATTCAGCGTAAAGATCTTGGGTCTTCCGGATTTGTTGTTAATGAAAATAAGTCGTGCTGGTCGCCCAGATAAATGGCTAGGTTTCATAATTAAGGACGGTGCCTACTGATTCAGAGGTATTTTTGGCCCGATTTGTGATTATGCAGGAAAGGTAGAACTTAACAAGTGTTATTGAAATCCAAAAACAAAATTGGGGGTAACCTCGCATTTTTCAAAGATAATTTATGATCAATATTTGTAAAAAGCTCTAAAATACAAAGCAATGTATGGCGTTTTTTCTCAAATTGAAGCTCAATTATCTCTAAAGAATGCATGGTTACCCACAATTTTCTTTTTGGATACCACGAGCACTTACAAAGATCTACTTCATCTGAATAGTTTTAAACCGCGCAAAAATATCCCTGCATTAGTAAGCATCGGCGATAGGAAATCCGAGTATCTGGAGATGCGCAGAACGTTTGCGCAATAACAATAGTAGGCACCGTCCTTAACACGATTTTAATGCGGTTTGAAGTTCCAGACAAGAAAGTGGCGAAGCTCAAAAGAATATTAGACTTTTACATTCAAGACGGCTTCGTAACGTTCCGGAATTTAGCTAAGATTGCAGGATTGGTAAATTCTATCTACCTTGGGGTTGGGCCGATTGCTGGATTACTCGCCAGTCAAATGTACGCTGCCATTGACTCCAGATCAGCTTGGGATTCCATATTGCCTATGTCATCTAGTTTGATGGTAGAGTTGAAGTTTTGGTATTTGAACACTGACTATTTCAATGGCTATTCAATTAGACCACTTCCTACTTTGTCCGTCGTAATTTGTGCCGACGCAAGTGCAGTTATACATATCGAGAGCTTAAAGCGACATACTACTTGTTAGCATCCGATACTAAGGCGTTGGAGAACAAGAAAGTGAAAGTCTTTACTGAAAACGATAATGCCGCCAGAATCGTTTTAGTTGGCAGTTATCTATGTAAAATGGGGCCCTCATACCATCGACCGATCTGCTTCTTACTACTGTAACAATGCCCAACTTCCCATGCAGGTTTAACTCCAAATTTGCTTCGCATGGCAGTTGCGGAATAGACGCGTTTGCCCAAGATTGGAGTTGTGAGATCAATTGGATTTGCCCTCCAGTATCTTTGATAGTGCGCTCTGGGCTCATGGCTCGTGTACGACGACCTGACTGCTGTCATTGAAGAAAAGGACATTAACCTAACTACATCAAAAACACTGTGAAAAGAGGAACAGTGGGCACAGAGGAACAGCGGGAACAGAGGGCATAGAGAAACAGTGGGCACAGAGGAACAGAGGAACAGAGGGCACAGAGGAACAGAGGGCACAGAGGAAAAGAGGAACAGAGGGCACAGAGGAAGAGAGGAACAGAGGAACAGAGGGCACAGAGGGTGCAGCGTAACGGAGGAACAGAGGGCACAGACGAACAGAGAGCACATAGGAACAGAGGAAGAGTGGGCACAGACGAACAGAGGGCACAGACAAACAGAGGGCACAGAGGGCAGAGAGAAAAAGAGGAACAGAGGGAACAAAGAAACAGACAGCACAGAGGAACAGAGGGCACAGAGGAACAGAAGGAACATAGGGCACAGAGGAACAGTGGGCACAGAGGGACAGAGGGCACAGAGGAACAGAGGGCACAAAGAAACAGTGGGCACACAGAAACAGAGGGCACAGAGGATCAGTGGGCACAGAGGAACAGAAGGCACAGAGGAACAGAGGGCACAGAGGCACAGAGGGCACAGAGGCACAGAGGAAAAGTGGGCACAGAGGAACAGAGGGCACAGAGAAACAGTGGGCACAGAGGAAAAGAGGGCACAGAGGAACAGAGGGCACAGTAAATTGTAAATATTTTGAAGCTGTGGAATTCTAGACGAAAAGAAAAAGGCTTGGATAAGGCAAAAGGAGAGAATAGAAACTAACAACAGAAGCGGATTCTATGGTATTTACTGCCTTAGAAAATGATCAGTTGAAAAAAACAACTGAAGAGTTATCCCACGCCAAGTTACGAACGATTAATCACGTGTGAAATCATGCGGAACTTCTCGGCTGCTGTTTTCACATGCGCGTAACTCCGTCGCAAACAATCGCAAGCACCTTCCGCGAGCATATGCATGATCACAAACAGTTTGTGTTAAAGGAAACACCTTTTACGTTCATCCCCGACCAATCGCCGATGAGTGCAAACAAGACTACGAGTAGCAATGCAAAAGCGAGGAGACAACGATATGGAAACACAATCGCAATCTGTTTCTGATTGTTTGCGATCAATCGACGATATTTTTGTGCACGTGATACGTGTTTACGAATTAGAGGCAAGTATAAGTAATGAAAATGGCGTCCGAGTACGATTGCGAAAATGCAGGAGTTTTTATGTTAACGTTCGTTGAAAGTGGTTTTCGACGATCTTTCGTTGAAACACCGCCATTTTGGAAGTGCAGCAAGGAGAGAATTGGGACCATTTTTTTAGTGCGCCCCTGCGCTCCTTCAGTTCTTCGCTCGATGGCGTCGTAGAGTAACTCGAAGGATTATTCGTCGCTTGTTACACAAATACGCATTCTCTGCAGGCTAATATCTTTCCGTGGAGCCTTTGCTTTTCTATTCCCTGTAGGTCATCATTCTGTCGATCAGCACCGAGAATCAGAAAAAATATTGTATCAAAACTCTGAGACTGCGCAAGAGAGCGGTAAGTCTATGATTAGCAGACTTCCTGGCTAAGTGCCACCGAGAGGTCGTCATTTTTGGGGCTGACCAAAAGAATGCACATCTGAATGCAAGAGAGTGCACTATTGACTAGCAATACCTGAACATCTTAAGCGTTGTTTTGATGCTTTTAAACAGGGGATTTTTAACCTCAATGTGAGGCTTTGAATGCGGAAGTATTCAAATATTCTCATTCCTCATATTGAACATCTTTAATATGAGCAATAATTGGGAGAGGATTCGAAACAGAGTACAAGCGCAATGTAATTCGCTAACGAAACCGTATCGCTGGACAATGAGAAAGTTCCGGATGTCCATCGTGGTCAAATGAACAATGAAAATGAAGCATAATTAATTACTTTGTTTTATTTTCTTGTTGTGTGGCTACAATAGACCGAAAACAAAATCCAAGTCATCCAATACGCTTTGTAGTGCGTTAGGAGGGTACTACAATTTTCCTTTAACAAACATTTGCTTCAAAAGAACTTCATCAAATACTGTCGTACGACAAATCTGTTCTTTGCTGAATGAAGTATCTTGTTGGGTCTTCGGTTCTTTGTTCTTCACTTCCTCATTGTTTATCCTCTGCTCTGTCAGGTCTGAGGCGAGCTTCCCTCAGCATGCGCAAGCGTTCCATCAAGCGAGTTGTTGATACTCCAGGATCCTCTCTAGCCTGAATAAAAAAAATCTTGTCACTAACCATACGAAGTGTAACATGAGAAAATTCCGTTCATTTTTTAACGTGGAGCTTGTTCAGTATTTTAAGGAAAGCGTCCAAGGACAGCTAGTAAATTCGATGGTGATGGGAGTTTGGCCTTCCAAACAATTTACATAAAATAAATGAACTTGCCAAACAGCTTGGGGAAAGAAAAATCACTCGTGCTGTATTCTGGGATTTCTCAGTGGTCTGGACAAACCTTTTCCAGTGGAACAGTCACTAGAAACCAACCACAAAAGCAAACACCTCACCCAGTTCAAATGGATCGTGTGTTTTGCAATGATGCGACTGAGACCGGCGTCTTGTATCACATACCAGGCAAGTAGAAGGCTTGACCTGTTTGGCGGATATTCTTAGGTTTGGAACAATGTGTCAGTGTTTTTAAACTACAACTAAACTTTTGATATACCTTAAATTAATCTTGTCACCAACTGGAGAACATACAATTTTGTTTTCTTAAAAATATACGATACATAAGGTGATCTGAAAATAAGATGGCATGACGATGGACTGACACGAATGTTGCCTTTATAAACCGTCGATCTCGCCTCAAAGTTCAAGAGACCACACATTGCTCCAAAAGTCTTGCAGGGCCGTAGCAGGCCTGGAAAAACTGAGGGGGTACAAAGCTATGAAGCAACTTTTATTTTAAAATTTGTGGGTTTTGGGTTTCGAGGACGCATTGGCCGGGTGAAAGCCAGTTCTTTGTTAGGGGGAAGAGGGACTGGGGGCATGGGTGTGATACCTCCCCATGAAAATACTTGAAAATGGAACACCAGAAAGTGAATTTACCAGCATATTGGGCCTTTAAATTTAGATGAAAACCCTTATACAAAAGCACAGTGCATTTCAATGATCCAAGAGGCTTAGTGGAATTATTACACGTGATCCCAAAACATGAATCTTTATTCCTGTTGCCGTAGGACTTAAAAGGAAATGATTTCTTGGCTGATTTCGTCTATCTTCAAGTGGAGGTAACTGGGACCCAACTGCTTCAATAGACTCGACAGCAGCATAATCCTGGCCACTCTCAGAACTCCTGTCTGGCATTTCTGCAAGACATTTCTACTTTCTCATCCTTTCTCTCATCCTGGGCCTTACCCAGTATAAGACCGACTTCTGCTTCGATTTTCGGGGTTTTTAAAAGGATATGGCTTAGTTTAGATCATATTCCAAAGACGAATCCAGTGAGTGGCCTGGATGTCAAGACGATTTGACACATTTATGTTTTTGTCACATTTCTCGCTTGCTGTATTTTTTAGCTGGTTTTTCTATAGTTTTAAATCTTCGAATAAGAGAAATAAAAATATGAACTGGGAAAATGGAACTGTAATTAAACTTTATCAGGAATGATTCTATCCGGAATTTTTGACATCTTGTTGTTTCAAACTTCTGCACTCGTGTGTTTTTACTTTTTGAGGTAAAAAAGTAGAGGGGCACGGGTCCCCCCTCCCCCCCGGCTCCTCCCCTTGCTACGGCCCTGTGACTTCGTAAAGGCGAGAGCAGTGGTTGTCAGACCTGTTCTCTCCAGAAAAATGTGGCAGGCTGGCGTGATGTCTGGAAAAAAAGGTTTTTGGTGCAGGAGACCACGGTAAACAGAAATTGTCAGTCAAGGGTTGTAACCGAATGCAGAGAGGTAGTCATGGGGACGTCTGTGACTTAGCAAAGATAGGAAATTATTGGACCCGAATTGCTTGTTTCACAGGTTTAAATTCGTTTCCCATGTGATTACCTTGGCAGAAAAAAAAGGATCTTTTTAGCTTGCGTAGCTGGCGGGAGGCAATAACGAGGGAGGGGGGGGGGGGGACCAGCGCTCCTCCCCATTCTCCGCGCGGCCTCATCGCTCGATATTTCTCACCCGCCAGCTACGCGGACTAAGATAGCTCCAAGTATAGTTTATGCTCAGCAACGGTTCTGTCCCTACTAAACGAAGAATGACTGAAAAAGAAAAAAAGTTATGTTTCACCTACCTGAAGCTCCCGTCCGCATCTGTAGTCAAAAGGACAGACATAGGGCTGCGGGAACACAAGGGTAGGTGCCGAGAGCATAAAAACAAACAATACAACTAAAAACGTCTGTGGATTCATCTTCGATCTTCCTCTCCTTTGATTTTGCCGGTTGTGGGAACCAAATCCTAGACTCTCGTGAAACCCAAGTGACAGGCCAAAAGAAGCGTGCTCCTTTTATAGGCAAACAGTCACAAGCAACCGAATGACCTTTAAATAAATTTGACGCCTGCAAAGTTGGTCAAATTATTACTAATCGAACCAAGACTATTTAGACGGCATTTTGGCGCACGTTTGTCCATTGCGTCGAAAAATATTGCTTTAGCTATTCATTTTCAAATTAATGGACTAATGGTTTCTTAATTTGTCATCTTTAAGCCAGAATATTACGCCAAATTCAACCAAGTTGGTGATAAATGGTCACCAACGTGGACTGCTTAAGAACACTTCAGCGTAATTGCTACGTAAACACATTCTAGTTTCTACACCAGTTAACTCAGCATTAACCAATCCGAATTAATAGAAGCCGTTCTTTTCAAGCACCGGCTTGATTTTAAAAGGCCTTTGTTAGTAATATACAACATTATCATAAATAAAAACTGAGTGGATTGCAATTTGGTCTGAAATCATACGTGTAATTTGGCCACACAGCGGTTTTCTTTGTCTTTCATTTTCCTGAAATTTGATTGGTTACCTTAAACAAGCCTTGAAGTCTGACTGGTTGTTTCGTTTTAGTGGTCCATTGTCATTGGCTGGGGAAATGGTGCGATTTAGAGGAAAAAATAGTGCGATTTGGGAATAAATCGCGCTGCTGAGAGCCAATTAGATTGCAAGGATCACCAGTGATTTCTGAATGGGTGTAATAATGACTTTAAACACTTTTCGTGAGTTCCTTACTTGTTCCACTTTCACAACCTTTGTCACAGTACGTTCAAACATTGAAATGCATAATTACTCAAGTTACGCCAAATTAAACCAAGTTGGTGATAAGTGGCGACCACGTGGACCACTTAAGAACACCTCAAAGTGATCACTACGTAAACACATTCTAGTAAACCCTGAATTTCTACACCAGTTAACTTAAATAACATTAACCAACCTGAAATTAATAG